>NC_092728.1:5109539-5409539 GCF_047496885.1 Scyliorhinus torazame
CCTCCCCCTCCGAATCTCAGCTACCTCCCCCTCCGAATCTCAGCTACCTCCCCCCTCCGAATCTCAGCTACCCTCCCCCCTCCGAATCTCAGCTACCCCCTCCCCGAATCTCAGCTACCCTCCACCCCCTCCGCATCTCAGCTACCCCCCCCCGAATCTCAGCTACCCTCCCCCCTCCGAATTTCAGCTACCTCCCCCTCCGAATCTCAGCTACCCCCCCTCCGAATCACAGCTACCTCCCCCCTCCGAATCTCAGCTACCTCCCCCCTCCGAATCTCAGCTACCTCCCCCCCTCCGAATCTCAGCTACCTCCCTCCCCGAATCTCAGCTACCTCCCCCCTCCGAATCTCAGCTACCCTCCCCTCCTCCGAATCTCAGCTACCTCCCCCCTCCGAATCTCAGCTACCTCCCCCCTCCGAATCTCAGCTACCTCCCCCCTCCGAATCTCAGCTACCTCCCCCCTCCGAATCTCAGCTACCTCCCCCCTCCGAATCTCAGCTACCCTCCCCCCTCCGAATCTCAGCTACCGCCCCCCCTCCGAATCTCAGCTACCGCCCCCCTCCGAATCTCAGCTACCGCCCCCCTCCGAATCTCAGCTACCGCCCCCCTCCGAATCTCAGCTACCCTCCCCCCCTCCGAATCTCAGCTACCTCCCCCTCCGAATCTCAGCTACCCCCCCCCGAATCTCAGCTACCTCCCCCCTCCGAATCCCAGCTACCTCCCCCTCCGAATCTCAGCTACCCCCCCCCTCCGAATCACAGCTACCTCCCCCCTCCGAATCTCAGCTACCTCCCCCCTCCGAATCTCAGCTACCTCCCCCCTCCGAATCTCAGCTACCTCCCTCCCCGAATCTCAGCTACCTCCCCCCTCCGAATCTCAGCTACCCTCCCTCCTCCGAATCTCAGCTACCTCCCCCCCTCCGAATCTCAGCTACCTCCCCCCCTCCGAATCTCAGCTACCTCCCCCCTCCGAATCTCAGCTACCTCCCCCCTCCGAATCTCAGCTACCTCCCCCCTCCGAATCTCAGCTACCTCCCCCCCTCCGAATCTCAGCTACCTCCCCCCTCCGAATCTCAGCTACCTCCCCCCCTCCGAATCTCAGCTCCCCTCCGAATCTCAGCTACCTCCCCCCTCCGAATCTCAGCGACCCCCCCCCTCCGAATCTCAGCTCCCTCCCTCCGAATCTCAGCTACTCCCTCCGAATCTCAGCTCCCCTCCGAATCTCAGCTACCCTCCATCCCCTCCGAATCTCAGCTCCCCTCCCTCCCCTCCGAATCTCAGCTCCCCTCCCTCTCCTCCGAATCTCAGCTACCCTCCGAATCTCAGCTACCTCCCCCCTCCGAATCTCAGCTTCCCTCCCCCCTCCGAATCTCAGCTACCTCCACCCTCCGAACCTCAGCTACCTCCCCCCTCCGAATCTCAGCTACCCTCCCCCTCCGAATCTCAGCTACCATCCCCCCTCCGAATCTCAGCTACCTCCCCCCTCTGAATCTCAGCTACCTCCCCCCTCCGAATCTCAGCTACCTCCCCCCTCTGAATCTCAGCTCCCCTCCGAATCTCAGCTACCTCCCCCCTCCGAATCTCAACTACCTCCCCCCCTCCGAATCTCAGCTACCTCCCCCTCCGAATCTCAGCTACCCTCCACCCCTCCGAATCTCAGCTCCCCTCCACCCCTCCGAATCTCAGCTACCCTCCACCCCTCCGAATCTCAGCTACCGCCCCCCCTCCGAATCTCAGCTACCGCCCCCCTCCGAATCTCAGCTACCGCCCCCCCTCCGAATCTCAGCTACCCCCCCCCTCCGAATCTCAGCTACCTCCCCCTCCGAATCTCAGCTACCCTCCCTCCCCTCCGAATCTCAGCTACCTCCCCTCTCCGAATCACAGCTCCCCTCCGAATCTCAGCTACCTCCCCCCTCCGAATCCAGCTACCTCCCCCCTCCGAATCTCAGCTACCTCCCTCCCCCGAATCTCAGCTACCTCCCCCGTCCGAATCTCAGCTACCTCCCCCCTCCGAATCTCAGCTCCCCCTCCGAATCTCAGCTACCTCCCCCCTCCGAATCTCAGCGACCCCCCCCCCTCCGAATCTCAGCTCCCTCCCTCCGAATCTCAGCTACCTCCCTCCCCTCCGAATCTCAGCTACCCTCCCCCCCTCCGAATCTCAGCTACCTCCCCCCTCCGAATCTCAGCTACCCTCCGAATCTCAGGAACCTCCCCCCTCCGAATCTCAGCTACCCTCCCCCCTCCGAATCTCAGCTACCTCCCCCTCCGAATCTCAGCTACCTCCCCCCTCCGAATCTCAGCTACCCTCCCCCCTCCGAATCTCAGCTACCCCCTCCCCGAATCTCAGCTACCCTACCCCCTCCGCATCTCAGCTACCCCCCCCCGAATCTCAGCTACCCTCCCCCCTCCGAATTTCAGCTACCTCCCCCTCCGAATCTCAGCTACCCCCCCTCCGAATCACAGCTACCTCCCCCCCTCCGAATCTCAGCTACCTCCCCCCTCCGAATCTCAGCTACCTCCCCCTCCGAATCTCAGCTACCTCCCTCCCCGAATCTCAGCTACCTCCCCCCCTCCGAATCTCAGCTACCCTCCCTCCTCCGAATCTCAGCTACCTCCCCCCTCCGAATCTCAGCTACCTCCCCCCTCCGAATCTCAGCTACCCTCCCCCCTCCGAATCTCAGCTACCTCCCCCCTCCGAATCTCAGCTACCTCCCCCCTCCGAATCTCAGCTACCTCCCCCCTCCGAATCTCAGCTACCGCCCCCCTCCGAATCTCAGCTACCGCCCCCCTCCGAATCTCAGCTACCGCCCCCCTCCGAATCTCAGCTACCGCCCCCCTCCGAATCTCAGCTACCCTCCCCCCCCTCCGAATCTCAGCTACCTCCCCCTCCGAATCTCAGCTACCCCCCCTCCGAATCACAGCTCCCCTCCGAATCTCAGCTACCTCCCCCCTCCGAATCCCAGCTACCTCCCCCCTCCGAATCTCAGCTACCTCCCTCCCCCGAATCTCAGCTACCTCCCCCCTCCGAATCTCAGCTACCTCCCCCCTCCGAATCTCAGCTCCCCTCCGAATCTCAGCTACCTCCCCCCTCCGAATCTCAGCGACCCCCCCCCTCCGAATCTCAGCTCCCTCCCCGCTCCGAATCTCAGCTACCCTCCGAATCTCAGGAACCTCCCCCCTCCGAATCTCAGTTACCCTCCCCCCTCCGAATCTCAGCTACCTCCCCCTCCGAATCTCAGCTACCTCCCCCCCTCCGAATCTCAGCTACCCTCCCCCTCCGAATCTCAGCTACCTCCCCCCTCCGAATCTCAGCTACCCTCCCCCCTCCGAATCTCAGCTCCCTCCCCCTCCGAATCTCAGCTACCTCCCCCCTCCGAATCTCAGCTACCCTCCCTCCCCTCCGAATGTCAGCTACACTCTCTCCCCTCCGAATCTGAGCTCCCTCCCCTCCGAATCTCAGCTACCTCCCCCCTCCGAATCTCAGCTACCCTCCCTCCCCTCCGAATCTCAGCTACCCTCCCCCCTCCCGAATCTCAGCTACCCTCCCTCCCTCCGAATCTCAGCTACCCTCCCTCCCCTCCGAATCTCAGCTACCCTCCCTCCCCTCCGAATCTCAGCTACCCCCCCCTCCGAATCTCAGCTACCCTCCCTCCCCTCCGAATCTCAGCTACCTCCCCCCTCCGAATCTCAGGAACTTCCCCCCTCCGAATCTCAGCTACCTCCCCCGCCCGAATCTCAGCTACCTCCCCCTCCGAATCTCAGCTACCTCCCCCCTCCGAATCTCAGCTACCTCCAACCCGAATCTCAGCTACCCTCCCCCCCCCTCCGAATCTCAGCTACCTCCCCCCTCCGAATCTCAGCTCCCCTCCCTCCCCTCCGAATCTCAGCTCCCTCCCCCCTCCGAATCTCAGCTACCCTCCCTCCTCCGAATCTCAGCTACCTCCCCCTCCGAATCTCAGCTACCCCCCTCCGAATCTCAGCTACCTCCCCCCTCCGAATCTCAGCTACCTCCCCCCCTCCGAATCTCAGCTACCTCCCCCCCTCCGAATCACAGCTACCCTCCATCCCCTCCGAATCTCAGCTCCCCTCCCTCCCCTCCGAATCTCAGCTCCCCTCCCTCTCCTCCGAATCTCAGCTACCCTCCGAATCTCAGCTACCTCCCCCCTCCGAATCTCAGCTTCCCTCCCCCCTCCGAATCTCAGCTTCCCTCCCCCCTCCGAACCTCAGCTACCTCCCCCCTCCGAATCTCAGCTACCGCCCCCCCTCCGAATCTCAGCTACCGCCCCCCCTCCGAATCTCAGCTACCGCCCCCCTCCGAATCTCAGCTACCCTCCCCCCCTCCGAATCTCAGCTACCTCCCCCTCCGAATCTCAGCTACCCCCCCCTCCGAATCACAGCTCCCCTCCGAATCTCAGCTACCTCCCCCCTCCGAATCCCAGCTACCTCCCCCCCTCCGAATCTCAGCTACCTCCCTCCCCCGAATCTCAGCTACCTCCCCCCTCCGAATCTCAGCTACCTCCCCCCTCCGAATCTCAGCTCCCCCTCCGAATCTCAGCTACCTCCCCCCTCCGAATCTCAGCGACCCCCCCCCCTCCGAATCTCAGCTCCCTCCCTCCCTCCGAATCTCAGCTACCTCCCTCCCCTCCGAATCTCAGCTACCCTCCCTCCCCTCCGAATCTCAGCTACCTCCCCCCTCCGAATCTCAGCTACCCTCCGAATCTCAGGAACCTCCCCCCTCCGAATCTCAGCTACCCTCCCCCCTCCGAATCTCAGCTACCTCCCCCCTCCGAATCTCAGCTACCTCCCCCCCTCCGAATCTCAGCTACCCTCCCCCCTCCGAATCTCAGCTTCCCTCCCCCCTCCGAATCTCAGCTACCTCCACCCTCCGAACCTCAGCTACCTCCCCCCTCCGAATCTCAGCTACCCTCCCCCCTCCGAATCTCAGCTACCATCCCCCCTCCGAATCTCAGCTACCTCCCCCCTCTGAATCTCAGCTACCTCCCCCCCTCCGAATCTCAGCTACCTCCCCCCTCTGAATCTCAGCTCCCCTCCGAATCTCAGCTACCTCCCCCCTCCGAATTCTCAACTACCTCCCCCCTCCGAATCTCAGCTACCTCCCCCTCCGAATCTCAGCTACCCTCCACCCCTCCGAATCTCAGCTACCCTCCACCCCCTCCGAATCTCAGCTACCTCCCCCCTCCGAATCTCAGCTACCGCCCCCCTCCGAATCTCAGCTACCCGCCCCCCTCCGAATCTCAGCTACCGCCCCCCTCCGAATCTCAGCTACCCCCCCCCCTCCGAATCTCAGCTACCTCCCCCTCCGAATCTCAGCTACCCTCCCTCCCCTCCGAATCTCAGCTACCTCCCCTCTCCCAATCACAGCTCCCCTCCGAATCTCAGCTACCTCCCCCCTCCGAATCCCAGCTACCTCCCCCCTCCGAATCTCAGCTACCTCCCTCCCCCGAATCTCAGCTACCTCCCCCGTCCGAATCTCAGCTACCTCCCCCCTCCGAATCTCAGCTCCCCTCCGAATCTCAGCTACCTCCCCCCTCCGAATCTCAGCGACCCCCCCCCCTCCGAATCTCAGCTCCCTCCCTCCGAATCTCAGCTACCTCCCTCCCCTCCGAATCTCAGCTACCCTCCCCCCTCCGAATCTCAGCTACCTCCCCCCTCCGAATCTCAGCTACCCTCCGAATCTCAGGAACCTCCCCCCTCCGAATCTCAGCTACCCTCCCCCTCCGAATCTCAGCTACCTCCCCCTCCGAATCTCAGCTACCCTCCCCCCTCCGAATCTCAGCTACCCTCCCCCCTCCGAATCTCAGCTACCCCCTCCCCGAATCTCAGCTACCCTACCCCCTCCGCATCTCAGCTACCCCCCCCCGAATCTCAGCTACCCTCCCCCCTCCGAATTTCAGCTACCTCCCCCTCCGAATCTCAGCTACCCCCCCTCCGAATCACAGCTACCTCCCCCCTCCGAATCTCAGCTACCTCCCCCCTCCGAATCTCAGCTACCTCCCCCTCCGAATCTCAGCTACCTCCCTCCCCGAATCTCAGCTACCTCCCCCTCCGAATCTCAGCTACCCTCCCTCCTCCGAATCTCAGCTACCTCCCCCCCTCCGAATCTCAGCTACCTCCCCCCTCCGAATCTCAGCTACCTCCCCCCTCCGAATCTCAGCTACCTCCCCCCTCCGAATCTCAGCTACCTCCCCCCTCCGAATCTCAGCTACCTCCCCCCCTCCGAATCTCAGCTACCGCCCCCCTCCGAATCTCAGCTACCGCCCCCCTCCGAATCTCCAGCTACCGCCCCCCTCCGAATCTCAGCTACCGCCCCCCCTCCGAATCTCAGCTACCCTCCCCCCCCTCCGAATCTCAGCTACCTCCCCCTCCGAATCTCAGCTACCCCCCCCCGAATCTCAGCTACCTCCCCCCCTCCGAATCCCAGCTACCTCCCCCTCCGAATCTCAGCTACCCCCCCCCTCCGAATCACAGCTACCTCCCCCCTCCGAATCTCAGCTACCTCCCCCCTCCGAATCTCAGCTTACCTCCCCCCTCCGAATCTCAGCTACCTCCCTCCCCGAATCTCAGCTACCTCCCCCCTCCGAATCTCAGCTACCCTCCCTCCTCCGAATCTCAGCTACCTCCCCCCTCCGAATCTCAGCTACCTCCCCCCCTCCGAATCTCAGCTACCTCCCCCCTCCGAATCTCAGCTACCTCCCCCCTCCGAATCTCAGCTACCTCCCCCCTCCGAATCTCAGCTACCTCCCCCCTCCGAATCTCAGCTACCTCCCCCCTCCGAATCTCAGCTACCTCCCCCCTCCGAATCTCAGCTCCCCTCCGAATCTCAGCTACCTCCCCCCTCCGAATCTCAGCGACCCCCCCCCTCCGAATCTCAGCTCCCTCCCTCCGAATCTCAGCTACCTCCCTCCGAATCTCAGCTCCCCTCCGAATCTCAGCTACCCTCCATCCCCTCCGAATCCTCAGCTCCCCTCCCTCCCCTCCGAATCTCAGCTCCCCTCCCTCTCCTCCGAATCTCAGCTACCCTCCGAATCTCAGCTACCTCCCCCCTCCGAATCTCAGCTTCCCTCCCCCCTCCGAATCTCAGCTACCTCCACCCTCCGAACCTCAGCTACCTCCCCCCTCCGAATCTCAGCTACCCTCCCCCCTCCGAATCTCAGCTACCATCCCCCCTCCGAATCTCAGCTACCTCCCCCCTCTGAATCTCAGCTACCTCCCCCCTCCGAATCTCAGCTACCTCCCCCCTCTGAATCTCAGCTCCCCTCCGAATCTCAGCTACCTCCCCCCTCCGAATCTCAACTACCTCCCCCCTCCGAATCTCAGCTACCTCCCCCTCCGAATCTCAGCTACCCTCCACCCCTCCGAATCTCAGCTACCCTCCACCCCTCCGAATCTCAGCTACCCTCCACCCCTCCGAATCTCAGCTACCGCCCCCCTCCGAATCTCAGCTACCGCCCCCCCTCCGAATCTCAGCTACCGCCCCCCTCCGAATCTCAGCTACCCCCCCCCCCTCCGAATCTCAGCTACCTCCCCCTCCGAATCTCAGCTACCCTCCCTCCCCTCCGAATCTCAGCTACCTCCCCTCTCCGAATCACAGCTCCCCTCCGAATCTCAGCTACCTCCCCCCTCCGAATCCCAGCTACCTCCCCCCTCCGAATCTCAGCTACCTCCCTCCCCCGAATCTCAGCTACCTCCCCCGTCCGAATCTCAGCTACCTCCCCCCTCCGAATCTCAGCTCCCCTCCGAATCTCAGCTACCTCCCCCCTCCGAATCTCAGCGACCCCCCCCCTCCGAATCTCAGCTCCCTCCCTCCGAATCTCAGCTACCTCCCTCCCCTCCGAATCTCAGCTACCCTCCCCCCTCCGAATCTCAGCTACCTCCCCCCTCCGAATCTCAGCTACCCTCCGAATCTCAGGAACCTCCCCCCTCCGAATCTCAGCTACCCTCCCCCCTCCGAATCTCAGCTACCTCCCCCTCCGAATCTCAGCTACCTCCCCCCTCCGAATCTCAGCTACCCTCCCCCCTCCGAATCTCAGCTACCCCCTCCCCGAATCTCAGCTACCCTACCCCCTCCGCATCTCAGCTACCCCCCCCCGAATCTCAGCTACCCTCCCCCCTCCGAATTTCAGCTACCTCCCCCTCCGAATCTCAGCTACCCCCCCTCCGAATCACAGCTACCTCCCCCCTCCGAATCTCAGCTACCTCCCCCCTCCGAATCTCAGCTACCTCCCCCCTCCGAATCTCAGCTACCTCCCTCCCCGAATCTCAGCTACCTCCCCCCTCCGAATCTCAGCTACCCTCCCTCCTCCGAATCTCAGCTACCTCCCCCCTCCGAATCTCAGCTACCTCCCCCCTCCGAATCTCAGCTACCTCCCCCCTCCGAATCTCAGCTACCTCCCCCCTCCGAATCTCAGCTACCTCCCCCCTCCGAATCTCAGCTACCTCCCCCCTCCGAATCTCAGCTACCGCCCCCCTCCGAATCTCAGCTACCGCCCCCCTCCGAATCTCAGCTACCGCCCCCCTCCGAATCTCAGCTACCGCCCCCCTCCGAATCTCAGCTACCCTCCCCCCCTCCGAATCTCAGCTACCTCCCCCTCCGAATCTCAGCTACCCCCCCTCCGAATCACAGCTCCCCTCCGAATCTCAGCTACCTCCCCCCTCCGAATCCCAGCTACCTCCCCCCTCCGAATCTCAGCTACCTCCCTCCCCCGAATCTCAGCTACCTCCCCCCTCCGAATCTCAGCTACCTCCCCCCTCCGAATCTCAGCTCCCCTCCGAATCTCAGCTACCTCCCCCCTCCGAATCTCAGCGACCCCCCCCCTCCGAATCTCAGCTCCCTCCCTCCCTCCGAATCTCAGCTACCTCCCTCCCCTCCGAATCTCAGCTACCCTCCCTCCCCTCCGAATCTCAGCTACCTCCCCGCTCCGAATCTCAGCTACCCTCCGAATCTCAGGAACCTCCCCCCTCCGAATCTCAGCTACCCTCCCCCCTCCGAATCTCAGCTACCTCCCCCTCCGAATCTCAGCTACCTCCCCCCTCCGAATCTCAGCTACCCTCCCCCTCCGAATCTCAGCTACCTCCCCCCTCCGAATCTCAGCTACCCTCCCCCTCCGAATCTCAGCTCCCTCCCCCTCCGAATCTCAGCTACCTCCCCCCTCCGAATCTCAGCTACCCTCCCTCCCCTCCGAATGTCAGCTACACTCTCTCCCCTCCGAATCTGAGCTCCCTCCCCCTCCGAATCTCAGCTACCTCCCCCCTCCGAATCTCAGCTACCCTCCCTCCCCTCCGAATCTCAGCTACCCTCCCTCCCCTCCGAATCTCAGCTACCCTCCCTCCCCTCCGAATCTCAGCTACCCTCCCTCCCCTCCGAATCTCAGCTACCCTCCCTCCCCTCCGAATCTCAGCTACCCCCCCCTCCGAATCTCAGCTACCCTCCCTCCCCTCCGAATCTCAGCTACCTCCCCCCTCCGAATCTCAGGAACTTCCCCCCTCCGAATCTCAGCTACCTCCCCCGCCCGAATCTCAGCTACCTCCCCCCTCCGAATCTCAGCTACCTCCCCCCTCCGAATCTCAGCTACCTCCAACCCGAATCTCAGCTACCCTCCCCCCCTCCGAATCTCAGCTACCTCCCCCCTCCGAATCTCAGCTCCCCTCCCTCCCCTCCGAATCTCAGCTCCCTCCCCCCTCCGAATCTCAGCTACCCTCCCTCCTCCGAATCTCAGCTACCTCCCCCCTCCGAATCTCAGCTACCCCCCCTCCGAATCTCAGCTACCTCCCCCCTCCGAATCTCAGCTACCTCCCCCCTCCGAATCTCAGCTACCTCCCCCCCTCCGAATCACAGCTACCCTCCATCCCCTCCGAATCTCAGCTCCCCTCCCTCCCCTCCGAATCTCAGCTCCCCTCCCTCTCCTCCGAATCTCAGCTACCCTCCGAATCTCAGCTACCTCCCCCCTCCGAATCTCAGCTTCCCTCCCCCCTCCGAATCTCAGCTTCCCTCCCCCCTCCGAACCTCAGCTACCTCCCCCCTCCGAATCTCAGCTACCGCCCCCCTCCGAATCTCAGCTACCGCCCCCCTCCGAATCTCAGCTACCGCCCCCCTCCGAATCTCAGCTACCCTCCCCCCCTCCGAATCTCAGCTACCTCCCCCTCCGAATCTCAGCTACCCCCCCTCCGAATCACAGCTCCCCTCCGAATCTCAGCTACCTCCCCCCTCCGAATCCCAGCTACCTCCCCCCTCCGAATCTCAGCTACCTCCCTCCCCCGAATCTCAGCTACCTCCCCCCTCCGAATCTCAGCTACCTCCCCCCTCCGAATCTCAGCTCCCCTCCGAATCTCAGCTACCTCCCCCCTCCGAATCTCAGCGACCCCCCCCCCTCCGAATCTCAGCTCCCTCCCTCCCTCCGAATCTCAGCTACCTCCCTCCCCTCCGAATCTCAGCTACCCTCCCTCCCCTCCGAATCTCAGCTACCTCCCCCCTCCGAATCTCAGCTACCCTCCGAATCTCAGGAACCTCCCCCCTCCGAATCTCAGCTACCCTCCCCTCTCCGAATCTCAGCTACCTCCCCCTCCGAATCTCAGCTACCTCCCCCCTCCGAATCTCAGCTACCCTCCCCCCTCCGAATCTCAGCTACCCCCTCCCCGAATCTCAGCTACCCTACCCCCTCCGAATCTCAGCTACCCCCCCCCGAATCTCAGCTACCCTCCCCCCTCCGAATTTCAGCTACCTCCCCCTCCGAATCTCAGCTACCCTCCCCCCCCGAATCTCAGCTACCTCCCTCCCCTCCGAATCTCAGCTCCCTCCCCCTCCGAATCTCAGCTACCTCCCCCCTCCGAATCTCAGCTACCCTCCCTCCCCTCCGAATCTCAGCTACACTCTCTCCCCTCCGAATCTGAGCTCCCTCCCCCTCCGAATCTCAGCTACCTCCCCCCTCCGAATCTCAGCTACCCTCCCTCCCCTCCGAATCTCAGCTACCCTCCCTCCCCTCCGAATCTCAGCTACCCTCCCTCCCCTCCGAATCTCAGCTACCCTCCCTCCCCTCCGAATCTCAGCTACCCCCCCCCTCCGAATCTCAGCTACCCTCCCTCCCCTCCGAATCTCAGCTACCTCCCCCCTCCGAATCTCAGGAACTTCCCCCCTCCGAATCTCAGCTACCTCCCCCGCCCGAATCTCAGCTACCTCCCCCCTCCGAATCTCAGCTACCTCCCCCCTCCGAATCTCAGCTACCTCGAACCCGAATCTCAGCTACCCTCCCCCCCCTCCGAATCTCAGCTACCTCCCCCCTCCGAATCTCAGCTCCCCTCCCTCCCCTCCGAATCTCAGCTCCCTCCCCCCTCCGAATCTCAGCTACCCTCCCTCCTCCGAATCTCAGCTACCTCCCCCCTCCGAATCTCAGCTACCCCCCCTCCGAATCTCAGCTACCTCCCCCCTCCGAATCTCAGCTACCTCCCCCCTCCGAATCTCAGCTACCTCCCCCCCTCCGAATCACAGCTACCCTCCATCCCCTCCGAATCTCAGCTCCCCTCCCTCCCCTCCGAATCTCAGCTCCCCTCCCTCTCCTCCGAATCTCAGCTACCCTCCGAATCTCAGCTACCTCCCCCCTCCGAATCTCAGCTTCCCTCCCCCCTCCGAATCTCAGCTTCCCTCCCCCCTCCGAACCTCAGCTACCTCCCCCCTCCGAATCTCAGCTACCCTCCCCCCTCCGAATCTCAGCTACCATCCCCCCTCCGAATCTCAGCTCCCCTCCCTCCTCCGAATCTCAGCTACCTCCCCCCTCCGAATCTCAGCTACCTCCCCCCTCCGAATCTCAGCTACCTCCCCCCTCCGAATCTCAGCTACCTCCCCCCTCCGAATCTCAGCTACCTCCCCCCTCCAAATCTCAGCTACCTCCCCCCTCTGAATCTCAGCTACCTCCCCCATCCGAATCTCAGCTACCTCCCCCCCTCCGAATCTCAGCTACCTCCCCCCTCTGAATCTCAGCTCCCCTCCGAATCTCAGCTACCTCCCCCCTCCGAATCTCAACTACCTCCCCCCTCCGAATCTCAGCTACCTCCCCCTCCGAATCTCAGCTACCCTCCACCCCTCCGAATCTCAGCTACCTCCCCCCTCCGAATCTCAGCTACCGCCCCCCTCCGAATCTCAGCTACCGCCCCCCTCCGAATCTCAGCTACCGCCCCCCTCCGAATCTCAGCTACCCCCCCCCTCCGAATCTCAGCTACCTCCCCCTCCGAATCTCAGCTACCCTCCCTCCCCTCCGAATCTCAGCTACCTCCCCTCTCCGAATCTCAGCTACCCCCCCTCCGAATCACAGCTCCCCTCCGAATCTCAGCTACCTCCCCCCTCCGAATCCCAGCTACCTCCCCCCTCCGAATCTCAGCTACCTCCCTCCCCCGAATCTCAGCTACCTCCCCCGTCCGAATCTCAGCTACCTCCCCCCTCCGAATCTCAGCTCCCCTCCGAATCTCAGCTACCTCCCCCCTCCGAATCTCAGCGACCCCCCCCCCTCCGAATCTCAGCTCCCTCCCTCCCTCCGAATCTCAGCTACCTCCCTCCCCTCCGAATCTCAGCTACCCTCCCCCCTCGGAATCTCAGCTACCTCCCCCCTCCGAATCTCAGCTACCCTCCGAATCTCAGGAACCTCCCCCCTCCGAATCTCAGCTACCCTCCCCCCTCCGAATCTCAGCTACCTCCCCCTCCGAATCTCAGCTACCTCCCCCCTCCGAATCTCAGCTACCCTCCCCCCTCCGAATCTCAGCTACCCCCTCCCCGAATCTCAGCTACCCTACCCCCTCCGAATCTCAGCTACCCCCCCCGAATCTCAGCTACCCTCCCCCCTCCGAATTTCAGCTACCTCCCCCTCCGAATCTCAGCTACCCCCCCCCTCCGAATCACAGCTACCTCCCCCCTCCGAATCTCAGCTCTCCTCCGAATCTCAGCTACCTCCCCCCTCCGAATCTCAGCTACCTCCCCCCTCCGAATCTCAGCTACCTCCCTCCCCGAATCTCAGCTACCTCCCCCCTCCGAATCTCAGCTACCTCCCCCCTCCGAATCTCAGCTCTCCTCCGAATCTCAGCTACCTCCCCCCTCCGAATCTCAGCTACCTCCCCCCTCCGAATCTCAGCTACCCTCCCTCCTCCGAATCTCAGCTACCTCCCCCCTCCGAATCTCAGCTACCTCCCCCCTCCGAATCTCAACTACCTCCCCCCTCCGAATCTCAGCTACCTCCCCCCTCCGAATCTCAGCTACCTCCCCCCTCCGAATCTCAGCTACCTCCCCCCTCCGAATCTCAGCTACCGCCCCCCTCCGAATCTCAGCTACCGCCCCCCTCCGAATCTCAGCTACCGCCCCCCTCCGAATCTCAGCTACCCTCCCCCCTCCGAATCTCAGCTACCTCCCCCTCCGAATCTCAGCTACCCCCCCTCCGAATCACAGCTCCCCTCCGAATCTCAGCTACCTCCCCCCTCCGAATCCCAGCTACCTCCCCCCTCCGAATCTCAGCTACCTCCCTCCCCCGAATCTCAGCTACCTCCCCCCTCCGAATCTCAGCTACCTCCCCCCTCCGAATCTCAGCTCCCCTCCGAATCTCAGCTACCTCCCCCCTCCGAATCTCAGCGACCCCCCCCCCTCCGAATCTCAGCTCCCTCCCTCCCTCCGAATCTCAGCTACCTCCCTCCCCTCCGAATCTCAGCTACCCTCCCTCCCCTCCGAATCTCAGCTACCTCCCCCCTCCGAATCTCAGCTACCCTCCGAATCTCAGGAACCTCCCCCCTCCGAATCTCAGCTACCCTCCCCCCTCCGAATCTCAGCTACCTCCCCCTCCGAATCTCAGCTACCTCCCCCCTCCGAATCTCAGCTACCCTCCCCCCTCCGAATCTCAGCTACCCTACCCCCTCCGAATCTCAGCTACCCCCCCCGAATCTCAGCTACCCTCCCCCCTCCGAATTTCAGCTACCTCCCCCTCCGAATCTCAGCTACCCCCCCCCCTCCGAATCACAGCTACCTCCCTCCTCCGAATCTCAGCTACCTCCCCCCTCCGAATCTCAGCTACCTCCCCCCTCCGAATCTCAGCTACCTCCCCCCTCCAAATCTCAGCTACCTCCCCCCTCTGAATCTCAGCTACCTCCCCCATCCGAATCTCAGCTACCTCCCCCCCTCCGAATCTCAGCTACCTCCCCCCTCTGAATCTCAGCTCCCCTCCGAATCTCAGCTACCTCCCCCCTCCGAATCTCAACTACCTCCCCCCTCCGAATCTCAGCTACCTCCCCCTCCGAATCTCAGCTACCCTCCACCCCTCCGAATCTCAGCTACCTCCCCCCTCCGAATCTCAGCTACCGCCCCCCTCCGAATCTCAGCTACCGCCCCCCTCCGAATCTCAGCTACCGCCCCCCTCCGAATCTCAGCTACCCCCCCCCTCCGAATCTCAGCTACCTCCCCCTCCGAATCTCAGCTACCCTCCCTCCCCTCCGAATCTCAGCTACCTCCCCTCTCCGAATCTCAGCTACCCCCCCTCCGAATCACAGCTCCCCTCCGAATCTCAGCTACCTCCCCCCTCCGAATCCCAGCTACCTCCCCCCTCCGAATCTCAGCTACCTCCCTCCCCCGAATCTCAGCTACCTCCCCCGTCCGAATCTCAGCTACCTCCCCCCTCCGAATCTCAGCTCCCCTCCGAATCTCAGCTACCTCCCCCCTCCGAATCTCAGCGACCCCCCCCCTCCGAATCTCAGCTCCCTCCCTCCCTCCGAATCTCAGCTACCTCCCTCCCCTCCGAATCTCAGCTACCCTCCCCCCTCGGAATCTCAGCTACCTCCCCCCTCCGAATCTCAGCTACCCTCCGAATCTCAGGAACCTCCCCCCTCCGAATCTCAGCTACCCTCCCCCCTCCGAATCTCAGCTACCTCCCCCTCCGAATCTCAGCTACCTCCCCCCTCCGAATCTCAGCTACCCTCCCCCCTCCGAATCTCAGCTACCCCCTCCCCGAATCTCAGCTACCCTACCCCCTCCGAATCTCAGCTACCCCCCCCGAATCTCAGCTACCCTCCCCCCTCCGAATTTCAGCTACCTCCCCCTCCGAATCTCAGCTACCCCCCCCCTCCGAATCACAGCTACCTCCCCCCTCCGAATCTCAGCTCTCCTCCGAATCTCAGCTACCTCCCCCCTCCGAATCTCAGCTACCTCCCCCCTCCGAATCTCAGCTACCTCCCTCCCCGAATCTCAGCTACCTCCCCCCTCCGAATCTCAGCTACCTCCCCCCTCCGAATCTCAGCTCTCCTCCGAATCTCAGCTACCTCCCCCCTCCGAATCTCAGCTACCTCCCCCCTCCGAATCTCAGCTACCCTCCCTCCTCCGAATCTCAGCTACCTCCCCCCTCCGAATCTCAGCTACCTCCCCCCTCCGAATCTCAACTACCTCCCCCCTCCGAATCTCAGCTACCTCCCCCCTCCGAATCTCAGCTACCTCCCCCCTCCGAATCTCAGCTACCTCCCCCCTCCGAATCTCAGCTACCGCCCCCCTCCGAATCTCAGCTACCGCCCCCCTCCGAATCTCAGCTACCGCCCCCCTCCGAATCTCAGCTACCCTCCCCCCTCCGAATCTCAGCTACCTCCCCCTCCGAATCTCAGCTACCCCCCCTCCGAATCACAGCTCCCCTCCGAATCTCAGCTACCTCCCCCCTCCGAATCCCAGCTACCTCCCCCCTCCGAATCTCAGCTACCTCCCTCCCCCGAATCTCAGCTACCTCCCCCCTCCGAATCTCAGCTACCTCCCCCCTCCGAATCTCAGCTCCCCTCCGAATCTCAGCTACCTCCCCCCTCCGAATCTCAGCGACCCCCCCCCCTCCGAATCTCAGCTCCCTCCCTCCCTCCGAATCTCAGCTACCTCCCTCCCCTCCGAATCTCAGCTACCCTCCCTCCCCTCCGAATCTCAGCTACCTCCCCCCTCCGAATCTCAGCTACCCTCCGAATCTCAGGAACCTCCCCCCTCCGAATCTCAGCTACCCTCCCCCCTCCGAATCTCAGCTACCTCCCCCTCCGAATCTCAGCTACCTCCCCCCTCCGAATCTCAGCTACCCTCCCCCCTCCGAATCTCAGCTACCCTACCCCCTCCGAATCTCAGCTACCCCCCCCGAATCTCAGCTACCCTCCCCCCTCCGAATTTCAGCTACCTCCCCCTCCGAATCTCAGCTACCCCCCCCCCTCCGAATCACAGCTACCTCCCTCCTCCGAATCTCAGCTACCTCCCCCCTCCGAATCTCAGCTACCTCCCCCCTCCGAATCTCAGCTACCTCCCCCCTCCGAATCTCAGCTACCTCCCCCCTCCGAATCTCAGCTACCTCTCCCCTCCGAATCTCAGCTACCTCCCCCCTCCGAATCTCAGCTACCTCCCCCCTCCGAATCTCAGCTACCTCCCCCCTCCGAATCTCAACTACCTCCCCCCTCCGAATCTCAACTACCTCCCTCCTCCGAATCTCAGCTACCTCCCCCCTCCGAATCTCAGCTCCCCTCCGAATCTCAGCTAACTCCCCCCTCCGAATCTCAGCTCCCCTCCGAATCTGAGCTACCTCCCTCCCCTCCGAATCTCAGCTACCCTCCCCCTCCGAATCTCAGCTATCCTCCCTCCCCTCCGAATCTCAGCTACCCTCCCTCCCCTCCGAATCTCAGCTACCTCCCCCCTCCGAATCTCAGCTACCTCCCCCCTCCGAATCTCAGCTACCTCCCCCCTCCGAATCTCAGCTACCTCCCCCCTCCGAATCTCAGCTACCGCCCCCCTCCGAATCTCAGCTACCGCCCCCCTCCGAATCTCAGCTACCGCCCCCCTCCGAATCTCAGCTACCGCCCCCCTCCGAATCTCAGCTACCCTCCCCCCTCCGAATCTCAGCTACCTCCCCCTCCGAATCTCAGCTACCCCCCCTCCGAATCACAGCTCCCCTCCGAATCTCAGCTACCTCCCCCCTCCGAATCCCAGCTACCTCCCCCCTCCGAATCTCAGCTACCTCCCTCCCCCGAATCTCAGCTACCTCCCCCCTCCGAATCTCAGCTACCTCCCCCCTCCGAATCTCAGCTCCCCTCCGAATCTCAGCTACCTCCCCCCTCCGAATCTCAGCGACCCCCCCCCCTCCGAATCTCAGCTCCCTCCCTCCCTCCGAATCTCAGCTACCTCCCTCCCCTCCGAATCTCAGCTACCCTCCCTCCCCTCCGAATCTCAGCTACCTCCCCCCTCCGAATCTCAGCTACCCTCCGAATCTCAGGAACCTCCCCCCTCCGAATCTCAGCTACCCTCCCCCCTCCGAATCTCAGCTACCTCCCCCTCCGAATCTCAGCTACCTCCCCCCTCCGAATCTCAGCTACCCTCCCCCCTCCGAATCTCAGCTACCCTACCCCCTCCGAATCTCAGCTACCCCCCCCGAATCTCAGCTACCCTCCCCCCTCCGAATTTCAGCTACCTCCCCCTCCGAATCTCAGCTACCCCCCCCCCTCCGAATCACAGCTACCTCCCTCCTCCGAATCTCAGCTACCTCCCCCCTCCGAATCTCAGCTACCTCCCCCCTCCGAATCTCAGCTACCTCCCCCCTCCGAATCTCAGCTACCTCCCCCCTCCGAATCTCAGCTACCTCTCCCCTCCGAATCTCAGCTACCTCCCCCCTCCGAATCTCAGCTACCTCCCCCCTCCGAATCTCAGCTACCTCCCCCCTCCGAATCTCAACTACCTCCCCCCTCCGAATCTCAACTACCTCCCTCCTCCGAATCTCAGCTACCTCCCCCCTCCGAATCTCAGCTCCCCTCCGAATCTCAGCTAACTCCCCCCTCCGAATCTCAGCTCCCCTCCGAATCTGAGCTACCTCCCTCCCCTCCGAATCTCAGCTACCCTCCCCCTCCGAATCTCAGCTATCCTCCCTCCCCTCCGAATCTCAGCTACCCTCCCTCCCCTCCGAATCTCAGCTACCCCCCCTCCGAATCTCAGCTACCTCCCCCCTCCGAATCTCAGCTACCTCCCCCCTCCGAATCTCAGCTACCTCCCCCCTCCGAATTTCAGCTACCTCCCCCTCCGAATCTCAGCTACCCCCCCCTCCGAATCACAGCTACCTCCCCCCTCCGAATCTCAGCTCTCCTCCGAATCTCAGCTACCTCCCCCCTCCGAATCTCAGCTACCTCCCCCCTCCGAATCTCAGCTACCTCCCTCCCCGAATCTCAGCTACCTCCCCCCTCCGAATCTCAGCTACCTCCCCCCTCCGAATCTCAGCTCTCCTCCGAATCTCAGCTACCTCCCCCCTCCGAATCTCAGCTACCTCCCCCCTCCGAATCTCAGCTACCCTCCCTCCTCCGAATCTCAGCTACCTCCCCCCTCCGAATCTCAGCTACCTCCCCCCTCCGAATCTCAACTACCTCCCCCCTCCGAATCTCAGCTACCTCCCCCCTCCGAATCTCAGCTACCTCCCCCCTCCGAATCTCAGCTACCTCCCCCCTCCGAATCTCAGCTACCGCCCCCCTCCGAATCTCAGCTACCGCCCCCCTCCGAATCTCAGCTACCGCCCCCCTCCGAATCTCAGCTACCCTCCCCCCTCCGAATCTCAGCTACCTCCCCCTCCGAATCTCAGCTACCCCCCCTCCGAATCACAGCTCCCCTCCGAATCTCAGCTACCTCCCCCCTCCGAATCCCAGCTACCTCCCCCCTCCGAATCTCAGCTACCTCCCTCCCCCGAATCTCAGCTACCTCCCCCCTCCGAATCTCAGCTACCTCCCCCCTCCGAATCTCAGCTCCCCTCCGAATCTCAGCTACCTCCCCCCTCCGAATCTCAGCGACCCCCCCCCCCTCCGAATCTCAGCTCCCTCCCTCCCTCCGAATCTCAGCTACCTCCCTCCCCTCCGAATCTCAGCTACCCTCCCTCCCCTCCGAATCTCAGCTACCTCCCCCCTCCGAATCTCAGCTACCCTCCGAATCTCAGGAACCTCCCCCCTCCGAATCTCAGCTACCCTCCCCCCTCCGAATCTCAGCTACCTCCCCCTCCGAATCTCAGCTACCTCCCCCCTCCGAATCTCAGCTACCCTCCCCCCTCCGAATCTCAGCTACCCTACCCCCTCCGAATCTCAGCTACCCCCCCCGAATCTCAGCTACCCTCCCCCCTCCGAATTTCAGCTACCTCCCCCTCCGAATCTCAGCTACCCCCCCCCCCTCCGAATCACAGCTACCTCCCTCCTCCGAATCTCAGCTACCTCCCCCCTCCGAATCTCAGCTACCTCCCCCCTCCGAATCTCAGCTACCTCCCCCCTCCGAATCTCAGCTACCTCCCCCCTCCGAATCTCAGCTACCTCTCCCCTCCGAATCTCAGCTACCTCCCCCCTCCGAATCTCAGCTACCTCCCCCCCTCCGAATCTCAGCTACCTCCCCCCTCCGAATCTCAACTACCTCCCCCCTCCGAATCTCAACTACCTCCCTCCTCCGAATCTCAGCTACCTCCCCCCTCCGAATCTCAGCTCCCCTCCGAATCTCAGCTAACTCCCCCCTCCGAATCTCAGCTCCCCTCCGAATCTGAGCTACCTCCCTCCCCTCCGAATCTCAGCTACCCTCCCCCTCCGAATCTCAGCTATCCTCCCTCCCCTCCGAATCTCAGCTACCCTCCCTCCCCTCCGAATCTCAGCTACCCCCCCTCCGAATCTCAGCTACCTCCCCCCTCCGAATCTCAGCTACCTCCCCCCTCCGAATCTCAGCTACCTCCCCCCTCCGAATCTCAGCTACCTCCCCCCTCCGAATCTCAGCTACCTCCCCCCTCCGAATCTCAGCTACGTCCCTCCCCTCCGAATCTCAGCTACCCTCCCCCCCCAAATCTCAGCTACCTCCACCCTCCGAATCTCAGCTACCCTCCCTCTCCTCCGAATCTCAGCTACCCTCCCCCTCCGAATCTCAGCTACCTCCCCCCTCCGAATCTCAGCTATCTCCCACCTCCGAATCTCAGCTACCTCCCCCTCCGAATCTCAGCTACCCTCCCCCCTCCGAATCTCAGCTACCCTCCACCCTCCGAATCTCAGCTACCTCCCCCCTCCGAATCTCAGCTACCTCCCCCCTCCGAATCTCAGCTACCTCCCCCCTCCGAATCTCAGCTACCTCCCCCCTCCGAATCTCAGCTACCCTCCCCCCTCCGAATCTCAGCTACCCTCCCCCCTCCGAATCCCAGCTACCTCCCCCCTCCGAATCTCAGCTACCTCCCCCCTCCGAATCTCAGCTACCTCCCCCCTCCGAATCTCAGCTACCTCCCCCCTCCGAATCTCAGCTACCCTCCCCCCTCCGAATCTCAGCTACCCTCCCCCCTCCGAATCCCAGCTACCTCCCCCCTCCGAATCTCAGCTACCTCCCCCCTCCGAATCTCAGCTACCTCCCCCCTCCGAATCTCAGCTACCCTCCCTCCTCCGAATCTCAGCTACCCTCCCTCCTCCGAATCTCAGCTACCTCCCCCCTCCGAATCTCAGCTACCTCCCCCCTCCGAATCTCAGCTACCCTCCGAATCTCAGGAACCTCCCCCCTCCGAATCTCAGCTACCCTCCCCCCTCCGAATCTCAGCTACCTCCCCCCTCCGAATCTCAGCTACCCTCCCTCCCCTCCGAATCTCAGCTACCTCCCCCCTCCGAATCTCAGCTACCCTCCGAATCTCAGGAACCTCCCCCCTCCGAATCTCAGCTACCTCCCCCCTCCGAATCTGCTACCTCCCCCCTCCGAATCTCAGCTCCCCTCCGAATCTCAGCTACCTCCCCCCTCCGAATCTCAGCTCCCCTCCGAATCTCAGCTACCTCCCCCTCCGAATCTCAGCTACCCTCCCCCCTCCGAATCTCAGCTACCCCCCCCCGAATCTCAGCTACCCTCCCCCCTCCGAATCTCTGCTTACCCCCCCCCCCCCCGAATCTCAGCTACCCTCCCCCCTCCGAATCTCAGCTACGCCCCCCCGAATCTCAGCTACCTTCCCCCCTCCGAATCTCAGCTACCTCCCCCTCCGAATCACAGCTATCCCCCCCCTCCGAATCTCAGCTCCCCTCCGAATCTCAGCTACCTCCCCCCTCCGAATCTCAGCTACCCCCCCCCTCCGAATCTCAGCTACCTCCCCCCTCCCCGAATCTCAGCTACCTCCCCCCTCCGAATCACAGCTACCTCCCCCCTCCGAATCTCAGCTACCTCCCCCCTCCGAATCTCAGCTCCCTCCCCCCTCCGAATCTCAGCTCCCTCCCCCCTCCGAATCTCAGCTCCCCTCCGAATTTCAGCTACCTCCCCCCTCCGAATCTCAGCTACCTCCCCCCTCCGAATCTCAGCTACCCTCCCTCCCCTCCGAATCTCAGCTACCTCCCCCCTCCGAATCTCAGCTACCTCCCCCCTCCGAATCTCAGCTACCTCCCCCCTCCGAATCTCAGCTACCTCCCCCCTCCGAATCTCAGCTACCTCCCCCCTCCGAATCTCAGCTACATCCCCACTCCGAATCTCAGCTACATCCCCACTCCGAATCTCAGCTACGTCCCTCCCCTCCGAATCTCAGCTACCCTCCCCCCCCCCGAATCTCAGCTACCTCCACCCTCCGAATCTCAGCTACCCTCCCTCTCCTCCGAATCTCAGCTACCCTCCCTCCCCTCCGAATCTCAGCTACCCTCCCTCCCCTCCGAATCTCAGCTACCCTCCCCCCCCGAATCTCAGCTATCCTCCCTCCCCTCCGAATCTCAGCTACCCTCCCTCCCCTCCGAATCTCAGCTACCCTCCCTCCCCTCCGAATCTCAGCTACCTCCCCCCTCCGAATCTCAGCTACCTCCCCCCTCCGAATCTCAGCTACCTCCCCCCTCCGAATCTCAGCTACCTCCCCCCTCCGAATCTCAGCTACATCCCCACTCCGAATCTCAGCTACATCCCCACTCCGAATCTCAGCTACATCCCCACTCCGAATCTCAGCTACGTCCCTCCCCTCCGAATCTCAGCTACCCTCCCCCCCCCCGAATCTCAGCTACCTCCACCCTCCGAATCTCAGCTACCCTCCCTCTCCTCCGAATCTCAGCTACCCTCCCTCTCCTCCGAATCTCAGCTACCCTCCCTCTCCTCCGAATCTCAGCTACCTCCCCCTCCGCATCTCAGCTACCCTCCCTCTCCTCCGAATCTCAGCTACCCTCCCTCTCCTCCGAATCTCAGCTACCTCCCCCTCCGCATCTCAGCTACCCTCCCTCCCCTCCGAATCTCAGCTACCCTCCCCCCCGAATCTCAGCTACCTCCACCCTCCGAATCTCAGCTACCCTCCCTCTCCTCCGAATCTCAGCTACCCTCCCCCCTCCGAATCTCAGCTACCCTCCCTCTCCTCCGAATCTCAGCTACCTCCCCCTCCGAATCTCAGCTACCCTCCCCCCTCCGAATCTCAGCAACCCTCCCCCTCCGAATCTCAGCTACCTCCCTCCCCTCCGAATCTCAGCTACCTCCCCCCTCAGAATCTCAGCTACCTCCCCCCTCCGAATCTCAGCTACCTCCCCCCTCCGAATCTCAGCCACCTCCCCCCTCAGAATCTCAGCTACCTCCCCCCTCCGAATCTCAGCTACCTCCCCCCTCCGAATCTCAGCTACCTCCCCCCTCCGAATCTCAGCTACCCTCCGAATCTCAGGAACCTCCCCCCTCCGAATCTCAGCTACCCTCCCCCCTCCGAATCTCAGCTACCTCCCCCCTCCGAATCTCAGCTACCCTCCCTCCCCTCCGAATCTCAGCTACCTCCCCCCTCCGAATCTCAGCTACCCTCCGAATCTCAGGAACCTCCCCCCCTCCGAATCTCAGCTACCTCCCCCCTCCGAATCTCAGCTACCCTCCCCCCTCCGAATCTCAGCTACCCCCCCCCCCCGAATCTCAGCTACCCTCCCCCCCTCCGAATCTCAGCTACCCCCCCCGAATCTCAGCTACCCTCCCCCTCCGAATCTCAGCTACCTCCCCCTCCGAATCTCAGCTACCCCCCCCTCCGAATCTCAGCTACCTCCGCCCTCCGAATCTCAGCTACCTCCCCCCCCGAATCTCAGCTACCTCCCCCCTCCGAATCTCAGCTACCTCCCCCCTCCGAATCTCAGCTACCTCCCCCCTCCGAATCTCAGCTACCTCCCCCCTCCGAATCTCAGCTCCCCTCCGAATCTCAGCTACCTCCCCCCTCCGAATCTCAGCTCCCCTCCGAATCTCAGCTACCTCCCTCCCATCCGAATCTCAGCTACCCTCCCCCCTCCGAATCTCAGCTACCTCCCCCCTCCGAATCTCAGCTACCTCCCCCCTCCGAAGCTCAGCTACCCTCCCCCTCCGAATCTCAGCTACCCTCCCCCCCCGAATCTCAGCTATCCTCCCTCCCCTCCGAATCTCAGCTACCCTCCCTCCACTCCGAATCTCAGCTACCTCCCCCCTCCGAATCTCAGCTACCTCCCCCCTCCGAATCTCAGCTACCTCCCCCCTCCGAATCTCAGCTACCTCCCCCCTCCGAATCTCAGCTACGTCCCCACTCCGAATCTCAGCTACGTCCCTCCCCTCCGAATCTCAGCTACCCTCCCCCCCCGAATCTCAGCTACCTCCACCCTCCGAATCTCAGCTACCCTCCCTCTCCTCCGAATCTCAGCTACCCTCCCCCCTCCGAATCTCAGCTACCCTCCCTCTCCTCCGACTCTCAGCTACCTCCCCCTCCGAATCTCAGCTACCCTCCCTCCCCTCCGAATCTCAGCTACCCTCCCTCCCCTCCGAATCTCAGCTACCTCCCCCCCTCCGAATCTCAGCTACCTCCCCCCCCTCCGAATCTCAACTACCTCCCCCCCTCCGAATCTCAGCTACCTCCCCCCCTCCGAATCTCAGCTACCCTCCCCCCTCCGAATCTCAGCTCCCCTCCCCCCTCCGAATCTCAGCTACCTCCCTCCACTCCGAATCTCAGCTACCTCCCCCCTCCGAATCTCAGCTACCTCCCCCCTCCGAATCTCAGCTACCTCCCCCCTCCGAATCTCAGCTACCTCCCCCCTCCGAATCTCAGCTACCTCCCTCCCCTCCGAATCTCAGCTACCTCCCCCCTCCGAATCTCAGCTACCTCCCCCCTCCGAATCTCAGCTACCTCCCCCCCCGAATCTCAGCTACCCTCCCCCCTCCGAATCTCAGCTACCTCCCCCCTCCGAATCTCAGCTACCTCCCCCCTCCGAATCTCAGCTACCTCCCCCCTCCGAATCTCAGCTACCCTCCCTCCCCTCCGAATCTCAGCTACCTCCCCCCTCCGAGTCTCAGCTACCTCCCCCATCCAAATCTCAGCTCCCCTCCCTCCCCTCCGAATCTCAGCTACCTCCCTCCCCTCCGAATCTCAGCTACCCTCCCTCCCCTCCGAATCTCAGCTACCCTCCCTCCCCTCCGAATCTCAGCTACCTCCCCCCCCTCCGAATCTCAGCTACCTCCCCCCCTCCGAATCTCAGCTACCCTCCCTCCCCTCCGAATCTCAGCTACCTCCCCCCTCCGAATCTCAGCTACCTCCCCCCTCCGAATCTCAGCTACCTCCCCCCTCCGAATCTCAGCTACCTCCCCCCTCCGAACCTCAGCTACCCTCCGAATCTCAGCTACCCTCCCCTCCGAATCTCAGCTACCCTCCCCCTCATAAATCTCAGCTACCTCCCCCCCCATCCCCCGTAATTCTCAGCTACCTTCCCCTCCCCCCTTCGAATCTCAGGTACCCTCCCCCTCGGAATCTCAGCTACCTCCCCCCTCATAAATCTCAGCTAACCCCCCCACCCCTCAGCTACCTCCCGCCTCCAAATCTCAGCTACCTCCCTCCCCTCCGAATCTCAGCTACCTCCCCCCTCCGAATCTCAGCTACCTCCCGCCTCCGAATCTCAGCTACCCTCCCCCCTCCGAATCTCAGCTACCCCCCCCCCAAATCTCAGCTACCTCCCTCCCCTCCGAATCTCAGCTACCTCCCCCCTCCGAATCTCAGCTACCCTCCCCCTCCGAATCTCAGCTACCTCCCTCCCCTCCGAATCTCAGCTACCTCCCGCCTCCGAATCTCAGCTACCTCCCGCCTCCGAATCTCAGCTACCCTCCCCCCTCCGAATCTCAGCTACCCCCCCCCCAAATCTCAGCTACCTCCCTCCCCTCCGAATCTCAGCTACCTCCCCCCTCCGAATCTCAGCTACCTCCCGCCTCCGAATCTCAGCTACCCTCCCCCCTCCGAATCTCAGCTACCCCCCCCCTCCAAATCTCAGCTACCTCCCTCCCCTCCGAATCTCAGCTACCTCCCTCCCCTCCGAATCTCAGCTACCTCCCCCCCCGAATCTCAGCTACCCTCCCCCCTCCGAATCTCAGCTACCTCCCGCCTCCGAATCTCAGCTACCCTCCCCCCTCCGAATCTCAGCTACCCCCCCCCCCGAATCTCAGCTACCTCCCCCCTCCGAATCTCAGCTACCTCCCCCCTCCGAATCTCAGCTACCTCCCCCCTCCGAATCTCAGCTACCTCCCCCCTCCGAATCTCAGCTACCTCCCCCCTCCGAATCTCAGCTACCTCCCCCCTCCGAATCTCAGCTACCTAACCCCCGCCCCCTAAATCTCAGTGACCTCCGTTCCGATAAATTCCTGGTGTTGAGAAGAACGAGAGGTGATCTAATTGAGGGGGAGGCCGATTCGGACTGCCTGGTTCTCCTCCTCTTTCCCCAACAGCCCCCCCCCCCCCCCCAGAGGGATTTTGGACCAGGATTTCGAAGGCACAACAGTGGTTAGCACTGTTGCTTCACAGCTCCAGGGACCCAGGTCCGATTCCCAGCTTGGGTCACTGTCTGTGCGGAGTCTGCACGTTCTCCCCGTGTCGGCGTGGGTTTCCTCCCACAGTCCTACGACGTACAGGTTAGGTGGGGTTACGGGCGTTGGGCGCGGGAGTGGGCCTCGGTAGAATGCCCCTTCAGAGGGCCGGTGTCGACTCCATGGGCCGAATGGCCTCATTCTGCACCACTAGGGATTCTGTGGTTCACTCAGAAGGTTGTGTCAACCTTCCCCCAACCCAGAGCGATCTCAGTCATCGAGTATATGCGGGAGATCGAGGGGTTTGGGGGAATTAAGGACTGCCCCCCCGCCCCGTGGTCATTCGAGAGAGGAAGCCTCACACAGAGGGTTCTAGCCTCACCTTCTCTGTCATTTTCTGACTCACGCTCAGCAGCATCAGCATGTTGTCGCATTCAGTTATGCCCATGGCATAAAGGTCACTTAGCACGTTCGCACAGGCAATTCGCCCCTGCACGAGAGAGAAAACAGAAGCGTCAGGTAACCGGAGCCCGCATCGATAGTGCCATATAACCGGAGCCCGCATCGATAGCTGCCATATAACCGGAGTCCGCATCGATAGCTGCCATATAACCGGAGTCCGCATCGATAGCTGCCATATAACCGGAGCCCGCATCGATAGCTGCCATATAACCGGAGCCCACATCGATAGCTGCCATATAACCGGAGCCCGCATCGATAGTGCCATATAACCGGAGTCCGCATCGATAGCTGCCATATAACCGGAGCCCGCATCGATAGCTGCCATATAACCGGAGCCCCGCATCGATAGCTGCCATATAACCGGAGCCCGCATCGATAGCTGCCATATAACCGGAGCCCGCATCGATAGCTGCCATATAACCGGAGCCCACATCGATAGTGCCATATAACCGGAGTCCGCATCGATAGCTGCCATATAACCGGAGCCCACATCGATAGCTGCCATATAACCGGAGCCCGCATCGATAGTGCCATATAACCGGAGTCCGCATCGATAGCTGCCATATAACCGGAGTCCGCATCGATAGCTGCCATATAACCGGAGCCCACATCGATAGCTGCCATATAACCGGAGCCCGCATAGATAGCTGCCATATAACCGGAGCCCGCATCGATAGCTGCCATATAACCAGAGCCCACATCGATAGTGCCATATAACCGGAGTCCGCATCGATAGCTGCCATATAACCGGAGCCCACATCGATAGCTGCCATATAACCGGAGCCCACATCGATAGCTGCCATATAACCGTAGCCCACATCGATAGTGCCATATAACCGGAGTCCGCATCGATAGTGCCATATAACCGGAGCCCACATTGATAGCTGCCATATAACCGGAGCCCACATCGATAGCTGCCATATAACCGGAGCCCACATCGATAGCTGCCATATAACCGTAGCCCACATCGATAGCTGCCATATAACCGGAGCCCACTTCGATAGCTGCCATATAACCGTAGCCCACATCGATAGCTGCCATATAACCGTAGCCCACATCGATAGCTGCCATATAACCGGAGCCCACATCGATAGCTGCCATATAACCGGAGCCCACATCGATAGCTGCCATATAACCGGAGCCCACATCGATAGCTGCCATATAACCAGAGCCCACATCGATAGCTGCCATATAACCGGAGCCAACATTGATAGCTGCCATATAACCAGAGCCCGCATCGATAGCTGCCATATAACCGGAGCCCACATCGATAGCTGCCATATAACCGGAGCCCAGATCGATAGCTGCCATATAACCGGAGCCCGCATAGATAGCTGCCATATAACCAGAGCCCGCATCGATAGCTGCCATATAACCGGAGCCCGCATCGATAGCTGCCATATAACCGGAGCCCACATCGATAGTGCCATATAACCGGAGTCCGCATCGATAGCTGCCATATAACCGGAGCCCGCATAGATAGTGCCATATAACCGGAGCCCACATTGATAGTGCCATATAACCAGAGCCCACATCGATAGCTGCCATATAACCGTAGCCCACATCGATAGTGCCATATAACCGGAGCCCGCATAGATAGCTGCCATATAACCGGAGCCCACATTGATAGTGCCATATAACCGGAGCCCGCATAGATAGCTGCCATATAACCAGAGCCCACATTGATAGCTGCCATATAACCGGAGCCCACATCGATAGCTGCCATATAACCGGAGCCCGCATCGATAGCTGCCATATAACCGGAGCCCGCATAGATAGCTGCCGTATAACCGGAGCCCAGATCGATAGCTGCCATATAACCGGAGCCCACATTGATAGCTGCCATATAACCGGAGCCCGCATCGATAGCTGCCATATAACCGGAGCCCACATTGATAGCTGCCATATAACCAGAGCCCACATTGATAGCTGCCATATAACCGGAGCCCACATCGATAGCTGCCATATAACCGGAGCCCGCATCGATAGCTGCCATATAACCGGAGCCCGCATAGATAGCTGCCGTATAACCGGAGCCCAGATCGATAGCTGCCATATAACCGGAGCCCACATCGATAGCTGCCATATAACCGGAGCCCGCATCGATAGCTGCCATATAACCGGAGCCCACATCGATAGCTGCCATATAACCGGAGCCCAGATCGATAGCTGCCATATAACCAGAGCCCACATTGATAGCTGCCATATAACCGGAGCCCACATCGATAGCTGCCATATAACCGGAGCCCACATTGATAGCTGCCATATAACCAGAGCCCAGATCGATAGCTGCCATATAACCGGAGCCCACATCGATAGCTGCCATATAACCAGAGCCCAGATCGATAGCTGCCATATAACCAGAGCCCACATCGATAGTGCCATATAACCAGAGCCCACATCGATAGCTGCCATATAACCGGAGCCCACATCGATAGTGCCATATAACCGGAGCCCACATCGATAGTGCCATATAACCGGAGCCCACATCGATAGTGCCATATAACCGGAGCCCACATCGATAGTGCCATATAACCGTAGCCCACATCGATAGTGCCATATAACCGGAGTCCGCATCGATAGCTGCCATATAACCGGAGCCCGCATAGATAGCTGCCATATAACCAGAGCCCACATCGATAGCTGCCATATAACCGGAGCCCAGATCGATAGCTGCCATATAACCAGAGCCCACATCGATAGCTGCCATATAACCGGAGCCCACTTCGATAGTGCCATATAACCGGAGCCCACATCGATAGCTGCCATATAACCGGAGCCCACATCGATAGTGCCATATAACCGGAGCCCGCATCGATAGTGCCATATAACCGGAGTCCGCATCGATAGCTGCCATATAACCGGAGCCCACATCGATAGCTGCCATATAACCAGAGCCCACATCGATAGCTGCCATATAACCGGAGCCCACATCGATAGCTGCCATATAACCGGAGCCCAGATCGATAGCTGCCATATAACCAGAGCCCACATCGATAGCTGCCATATAACCGGAGCCCACATCGATAGCTGCCATATAACCGGAGCCCAGATCGATAGCTGCCATATAACCGGAGCCCGCATAGATAGCTGCCATATAACCGGAGCCCAGATCGATAGCTGCCATATAACCAGAGCCCACATCGATAGCTGCCATATAACCGGAGCCCACATCGATAGCTGCCATATAACCGGAGCCCAGATCGATAGCTGCCATATAACCGGAGCCCGCATAGATAGCTGCCGTATTGCAGTAACGCTGAGGCGAATGCAGTCGCTAATCAGCTGGCAGTTTCGTGGACTAAATGCTGAGGCCCGTAGGCTGGGCGTCGATGGCAGTTCAAACGGCGTACCTGACGCCGATGGGGCAAGAGGAGCTGGCCATATGGGCCCCCCTCCCTGGTACTGGAGAGTGACGCTCAAATCACGGTCGCCAGACGCTCACTCAGAGTCCCCCCCACCCCCACAAAAACCCCGCGGAGGTGCTCAGAACGTACCATCATGTACGGGTCATCGACTAACGGGTAGAAGAAATCTGTTGTCTGTACGAGCGAGAGGCCCCCATGCCGTAACGGGATCACGCACGAATCCATGCCGATCCCTGGGAAACAAAAGCGAGAGAAACAGAGAGTCACAAACCAACTCCACAAGGTATAGGAACAGGAGGCCAATCAGCCCATCGGCCTCCTCCTGCCATTCTCAGTAAGATCCGATCCAATTGAGCTCGCAACTCCCCTTTCCCGTCTTTGAGGCTCCTCCACCCCCACTCCCCCCCCAAATATCCCTCACCTCCCAGGATTCTGTCTAACGACCTTGAATCAATGAGCCACAGCTCCCACCGCTCTGTCGAGGGAGAGAATTTCAAACTCTCCCCCCTCCCCACTGAGACACACAATTCCTCCCCATCTTCAACAGGACCCTTTATTCTGTCTCTTCTAGTTCTGAGATGCCCCACGAAGAAACAACATCCTCGTGGCAGCCACCTTGCCCCCCCCCCCCCCGCCCCCGCTAATCGCTCTTCCCCTCCCTCCACCTCTCTCTCTCTCCCTCTGCGCCTGGTTTAACCCCCCCCCCCCCCCCGGCAGGGAGGGGAGCGTAAAGCTTTGAACTCTGCCCCAGCAATCATATTCGAACCGTCAGAATCCGGGGCGACGGGTTACGCGGCCGTTCCGGAGGCCACAAAACCATCGGCAAGAGGGAGTCTAAATGTACCTGGCAGGTAGCCGAGGGAGATGATGGCGGGGTAGGATGCTCTTTCCGAGGGTTGGTGCACAGTGTTTTTTTTAAATTAAGGGGCAATTTAGCGTGGCCAATCCACCTACCCAGCGCATCGTTGGGTCGTGGGGATGAAACCCACGCACAGATAGAAGAATGTGCGGAGTCCACACGGACTGGATCGCACTTAGCCATGACGCCCTTCGCAGTTGAATAGTCAGCCAGGTCAAACGGAGCTGGCTCAAGAGGCCAAATGCTGCATCGTCGTGAATTCGGACATGTGGAGCGTCAGGTAACTTTTTCTGTTTGTCCTCAGGGTCTTATTCTGGGGGGGGGGGGGGGGGGGGGGGTGAATGCTCCAGGCAGGAGGTGGCTGCTCACAATCAGCTGGAGGCCCCTGTCCCAAATAGACTCAGACAAGAGGGAGAACAGGGGTCTCGCTCAGTGATGCCCCAATAAGTCGAATATCCCAGCAACGTGACATCTCCCCCTACACCCTTGGCCAGTGGGAGCTGACGGGAGGAGGTAAAGGAGCAGCAGATGCACCTCCACATGGAACATTCCAGAAGCAGAGATGGAATAAGGTGGAGGGGTAATGCCCCTTTAAGATCACAACAGGACAAACCCCGCCCCTTTACCATCAGCGGCCTCTGATTAGCGGATGGGCGCGCCAATCAACAATAGGAACAAGTGATTGGCTGGTCCAGCTGTCCATCAGTCGGCATTCACCAATACCGGCTCTGATTGGCCACCGTGCCGACCAGAGGCCTGAACCCCCGCACCTAGCCATGATTGGCCAATTCCGCTGCCAATCAGCCAAAACCGACCTATAGGATGCTAGCTCCGCTGATTAGCCGCTGTGCCTGTCAGTCAGTCCTCACTGTCCAATGACCGGCCCGAACCAGGCCCCGCCCTGGGTGATTGGCTGGACCTACCAACCAATGGGCGCGCCGCTGATTGGAGACGGGCTGGGAGGGAGCCCCGCCCCCCGCGGGGCCTGGCCGCTCCCCAGGATCCCCGGCCTCGCCTAACTCACCGATCCGCGGCATGACGGTCCCCAGGAACTGGTTCTCGTCCTCGCCTCCTCCCCCGCCGCCAGCGCCGCCCCCGGCATCGGGCTGCGGCTCGGGCCCGAGTCCCTGCAGGAGTTTGAGCAGCACCTCCTGCGGGACTTTGCAACCTCATCCCTTCAGGTCGGAGAGGGCGGTCAGGCGGAAGCCCTTGTCCAGCTCGTGGTCCTCGGGGTCGAAGGAGCGGTAAAAGGCGGCCGCCATGTTGTCCCCCTGCAAGTCCGAGTGGGGCGAAGCCGGACAGTACCGGCCCCTCCCCCTCATTGCGCATGCGCTGCATCGCCCTCCCCCGCACTCCTATCGCGCATGCGCCTGCGGGGTACCCCGCCCCCAAACGCGCTGCCCCCGCCCTTCATTCCCACCACGCATGCGCCGCCCCCTCACTCTCACTGCGCATGAACCCCACTCCCCCAGACGTTCACAGCCACTGCGCATGTGCTGCACTCCACGCTTTCCGCCCATTGTGCGTGCTTCCCCGCCTCTCAATGTCGCGCATGCGCTCCGCTCCCTCCCCAGCCGCTCCCTCCCACCGCGCATGCGCTACCTCTCCATCCCGTTGTGCTCGCCTCCTCTCTTCCCCCCCCCCCCACCACGCACGATTCAAATCCCAACGGCGGCAACCGCCTCTCTCTGCGCCTGCGCGGCTTGCGGCGGACCGAACCATTTTGCGGGGGGGGGGGGATACTGACTGCCTCCGGCGGCCATCAATCATCGCTGAACGGGAGAGTGTGAATATGGCCCCGTATGTGCATTCCACAGGTTGTTAACCATGCTGCTGAGATGGGTCAGGGCTGCAGACATGGATGCTGCTCGCAGTGATGGACTGTCACTGCTGTACCACCCCTCCTCTCCACTGGATGGTGCTGTCCGCCTAGCATGCATATTGATGAGGCAATTCTGAATATTAATTACCACCATGAATATTAATGACCCCTCATGAATATGCGCGTGCTGATTATCAGCCGCTCGGGGCCTCCATGTTGCCCCCACACCGCTTTAACCTGGGATTATCCCTCCTAGTTGCACCGTCTGGACCTGTAAAGACTTAATTACCTGCAAAGACTCACATTCAAAATATCATCTTCCATCATTGACTTTGTCTATATATGTGCTTGTGGAACCCACCTCTTCATTCCCCTGAGGAAGGAGCTGCGCTCCGAAAGCTAGTGATTCGAAATAAACCTGTTGGACCTTAACCTGGTGTTGTCCGACGTCCTGCTGTGCTCACCCCCAGTCCAACGCCGGCATCCCCGCATCATAGAGGGTTGTCAGGGGTCTTTGCTTCGGGGTGACGGAAGGAATCTAACGTCCTGCCCCCTGCCCAGGAGACACATCTGGCCCTTCCGCGACACACCCTGCGGCCGAATAGCCCGTGCTGTCTGGGGAACAAGCTGTGCTTGAGAGGGGTGTGGGGTTGGCACCTAAGGGAGCCTCATCCTCTATTGGCATGGGGACAGGGTTGAACACTGATGGATGGATAGGATCCTGACAGTGCAGAAGGGGGGCCATTCAGCCCATCGCGTTGGTATCAACCCTGCGAAAGGGCACTCGACCTTGGCTGGCAACCACCCCCAACCCAGCCCCAGTCCCCGTCACCCCACCTAACCTGCCAGGGAGTCCATTCGTCCCCCTCGAGCCTGCCCCACAATTCAGCCCCGGCATGCGGCCGACGCCATTTTTTTTCCATGCTCTAACCCCATGTCCCTGGATATCCTTAATATCTGGAAATATGGAGACTTCGGCCTGGATCAGGCTCAATGACTGAGCCAACCATCGGCCCACTCTGGGCCAGAGATTTCGAAACGGAAGAAAATCCTCATCATTCCACTCCTAAATGGCCTGACCCTTATTCCGAGATTGCACCTTCTCCCCGTGTTTGCGTGCGTTTCCTCCGGGTGCTCCAGTTTCCGAAGATGTGCAGGATTGGCCATGCTAAATTGCCACACGGTTCAAATTAACTTTTTGTTTTTTTAAATACACAAGGTCTTCAGCTGCCCAATAACTACAGCCGCCAGGTTAGTAAATTTAAACACGATTAACTTGATATTATTTTTAAAATATATGTTTATTGAATATTTTATTTTAGATAAATTTAGAGTACCCAATTCATTTTTTCCAATTAAGAGGCAATTTAGCGCGGCCAATCCACCTACCCTGCACATCTTTGTGTTGTGGGGGCAAAACCCACGCTGACACGGGGAGAATGTGCAAACTCCACACCGACAGTGACCCAGAGCCGGGATCGAACCTGGGACCTCGGCGCCGTGAGGCAGCAGTGCTAACCACTGCGCCACCGTGCTGCCCTCTATTGAATATTTTTTGAATGTATAAATACACAAATAGAAAACAGATCAACAATATGGACAACAAACAACCCCACCAATCGCACCCCCGTAGCTTTTGACGGTGAACAGTTCCTTGAAATACATGACAAATAGCTGCCGTTTGATGTAAAACCTCCAATCGAACGTCTCAACGTGTATTTCATTTTCTCACAGGCGGAGTGAGGTTTAAGCTTTAAACTTGGGAATTTGAAGCTGAGCGGAGATGGAATTGAGAGTGTCCTGCCCTGCTGTAGCTGAGCATAGAAGGGAGAGAGCTGAATGGTAAGCAATGGACAAGGTCGGTAAGTCTTTTCAACTTTCAGCAATTATAGTTTGAAAATAACTTTTGTGGTTTATAAGGGCTCCAATTGATAGTGACGAGGACAAAGAAGGGACACAGAACATTGGAGTTAATCTAAGTAGTCGGTAGGGAGCAGAGTTGGCTTGAACCCCGGCCGGAGGAACTTCGGAACAGTAAGTATTCATAGAATCATAGAATTTACAGTGCAGAAGGAGGCCATTCGGCCCATCGAGTCTGCACCGACTCTTGGAAAGAGCACCCCACCCAAGGTCCACACCTCCACCCTATCCCCATAACCCAGTAACCCCACCCAACACTAAGGGCAATTTTGGACACTATGGGCAATTTAGCATGGCCAATCCACCTAACCCGCACATCTTCGGACTGTGGGAGGAAACCGGAGCACCCGGAGGAAACCCACGCACACACGGGGAGGATGTGCAGACTCCGTACAGACAGTGACCCAAGCCGGAATCGAACCTGGGACCCTGGAACTGTGAAGCATTTGTGCTATCCACAATGCTACCGTGCTGCCCACGAGGTATATTAATAACATACCTCGGGGGTTTCCGGGTGCGGCGATGACCAGCTGAGTCGCACGTTTCGGCAGCTCCCTGTGAAACGGACTTTTGGGCTCTTGATAGGAGCCCCAACGGCAATTTTGACGGCTAAAAACACTGTGCGGTAAACCAGAAGGGAATCCCCCCTGGATACGGATGGAAAAAGGAGGAGAGAGTGACCAGATTGCAGTGGATCCTTTAGAACAGCGGCAAGGAAGGCAAGCAAAAACCAAGATGGCGTCGGAAGGTGGCAGTTTAACATGGGGCCCTGAACAACAAGAGTTCTTGAAATGCTGTGTGGAAGAGATCAAAAAGGAAATGAAGAAAGAGCTGTTGGCCCCGATACTACAGGCGATCGAAGGGCTAAAGGAGGAACAAAAGACCCAGGAGCGGGAGCTTCGGGTCGTGAAGGCAAAGGCAGCCGAGAATGAGGACGATATACAGGGCCTGGTGGTGAAGACGGAGACGCAGGAGGCACATCAGAAACGATGTGTGGAAAGGTTGGAGGCACTGGAAAACAACGCAAGGAGGAACAACCTGAGGATTCTTGGTCTTCCTGAAGGTGTGGAGGGAGCGGACGTCGGGGCATATGTGAGCACGATGCTGCACTCGTTAATGGGAGCGGAGGCCCCGGCGGGTCCGTTGGAGGTGGAGGGAGCATACAGAGTGATGGCGCGAGGACCGAGAGCAGGAGAAATTCCCAGAGCCATAGTGGTGAGATTCCTCCGTTTTAAGGATAGAGAAATGGTCCTTAGATGGGCGAAGAAAACTCGGAGCAGTAAATGGGAGAACGCGGTGATCCGCGTTTATCAAGACTGGAGTGCGGAGGTGGCGAGAAGGAGGGCGAGCTTTAATCGGGCCAAGGCGGTGCTTCATAAAAAGAAGATAAAATTTGGAATGCTGCAACCGGCAAGACTGTGGGTCACATATCGAGGGAGGCACCACTACTTTGAGACGGCGGATGAAGCGTGGACTTTTATTGTGGAAGAAAAACTGGAATGAGCGGGTTATTAAAAAGAACGTTCGAACAAAGTGGTGGGGCGAATGTGGGGGGCAAAGAGGGGTTTTATGTACTAATCCTGCGATGTGGTAACTTTTCTCCCTCCCACAGGTGGTGATGGGGGGAGGAGGGGAGGTGGAGGAGATGGGGCGTTGGCCATTGGGGGCGGGGCCAAGGGAGAAGCGCGGGCTTGGTTCCCGCGCTATGATAATCATGGCGGGAATAGAGAAGCAGGAAGGAGGGGGCGTCGCACGGTGCGAGCCGAGGTCATGGGGGGAAGCCGAGGTCAGCCAGAGTTTGCTGACTTCTGGGAGCAACATGGGGGGAGTAATTACGCTAGCGGGGGATCTAGCGGGGGGGGGTGGGAGGGGGGAATTACTGGGTTGCTGCTGCTGGGGAGAGGGGGGAGCTGGTATGGGAGAGGATGGGCGGGGGGGCACCGCCTGGGGGAGATACAGCTGCGTGGGAACCGGGTGAGGAGCTGGAAAAAGGTGATGGCTAATCGACAAGGGGGGGGGGGGGATAGGAAGCCCCCCAACCCGGCTGATCACGTGGAACGTGAGAGGGCTGAACGGGCCGATAAAGAGGGCATGGGTACTCGCACACCTTAAGAAACTTAAGGCAGATGTGGTTATGTTACAGGAAGCGCACCTGAAACTGATAGACCAGGTTAGGCTACGCAAAGGATGGGTGGGGCAGGTGTTCCATTCGGGGCTAGATGCGAAAAACAGGGGGGTGGCTATATTAGTGGGGAAGCGGGTAATGTTCGAGGCAAAGACTATAGTGGCGGATAACGGGGGCAGATACGTGATGGTGAGTGGCAAACTACAGGGGGAGACGGTGGTTTTGGTAAACGTATATGCCCCGAACTGGGATGATGCCAATTTTATGAGGCGGATGCTAGGATGCATTCCGGACCTAGAGATGGGAAAGCTGATAATGGGGGGAGATTTTAATACGGTGTTGGAACCAGGGCTGGATAGGTCGAAGTCCAGGACTGGAAGGAGGCCGGCAGCAGCCAAGGTGCTTAAAGATTTTATGGAGCAGATGGGAGGTGTAGACCCGTGGAGATTTAGCAGACCTAGGAGTAAGGAGTTCTCGTTTTTCTCCTATGTCCATAAAGTCTACTCGCGAATAGACTTTTTTGTGCTGGGTAGGGCATTGATCCCGAAGGTGAGGGGAACGGAGTATACGGCTATAGCCATTTCGGATCACGCTCCACACTGGGTGGACTTGGAGATAGGGGAGGAAACAGGAGGGCGCCCACCCTGGAGAATGGACATGGGACTAATGGCAGATGAGGGTGTGTGTCTAAGGGTGAGGGGGTGCATTGAAAAGTACTTGGAACTCAATGATAATGGGGAGGTCCAGGTGGGAGTGGTCTGGGAGGCGTTGAAGGCGGTGGTTAGAGGGGAGCTGATATCAATAAGGGCACATAAAGGGAAGCAGGAGAGTAAGGAACGGGAGCGGTTGCTGCAAGAACTTTTGAGGGTGGACAGACAATATGCGGAAGCACCGGAGGAGGGACTGTACAGGGAAAGGCAAAGGCTACATGTAGAATTTGACTTGCTGACTACAGGCACTGCAGAGGCACAATGGAGGAAGGCACAGGGTGTACAGTACGAATATGGGGAGAAGGCGAGCAGGTTGCTGGCACACCAATTGAGGAAAAGGGGAGCAGCGAGGGAAATAGGGGGAGTGAGGGATGAGGAAGGAGAGATGGAGCGGGGAGCGGAGAGAGTGAATGGAGTGTTCAAGACATTTTATAAAAAATTATATGAAGCTCAACCCCCGGATGGGAGGGAGAGAATGATGGGCTTCTTGGATCGGCTGGAATTTCCCAAGGTGGAAGAGCAGGAAAGGGTGGGACTGGGAGCACAGATCGAGGTAGAAGAAGTGGTGAAAGGAATTAGGAGCATGCAGGCGGGAAAGGCCCCGGGACCGGATGGATTCCCAGTCGAATTCTATAGAAAATATGTGGACTTGCTCGCCCCGGTACTGACGAGGACCTTTAATGAGGCAAAGGAAAGGGGACAACTGACCCCGACTATGTCTGAAGCAACGATATCGCTTCTCTTAAAGAAGGAAAAGGACCCGCTACAATGTGGGTCCTATAGACCTATTTCCCTCCTAAATGTAGATGCCAAGGTCCTGGCCAAGGTAATGGCAATGAGAATAGAGGAATGTGTCCTGGGGGTGGTCCACGAGGACCAAACTGGGTTTGTGAAGGGGAGACAGCTGAACACGAATATACGGAGGTTGTTAGGGGTAATGATGATGGCCCCACCAGAGGGAGAAACGGAGATAGTAGTGGCGATGGATGCCGAGAAAGCATTTGATAGAGTGGAGTGGGATTATTTGTGGGAGGTGTTGAGGAGATTTGGTTTTGGAGAGGGGTATGTTAGATGGGTGCAGCTGTTGTATAGGGCCCCAGTGGCGAGCGTGGTCACGAATGGACGGGGATCTGCATATTTTCGGCTCCATAGAGGGACAAGGCAGGGATGCCCTCTGTCCCCATTATTGTTTGCACTGGCGATTGAGCCCCTGGCGATAGCGTTGAGGGGTTCCAAGAAGTGGAGGGGAGTACTTAGGGGAGGAGAAGAGCACCGGGTATCTTTGTATGCGGACGATTTGCTACTATACGTGGCGGACCCGGCGGAGGGGATGCCAGAAATAATGCGGATACTTGGGGAGTTTGGGGATTTTTCAGGGTATAAATTGAACATGGGGAAAAGTGAGTTGTTTGTGGTGCATCCAGGGGAGCAGAGTAGAGAAATAGAGGACCTACCGTTGAGGAAGGTAACAAGGGACTTTCGTTACCTGGGGATCCAGATAGCTAAGAATTGGGGCACATTGCATAGGTTAAATTTAACGCGGTTGGTGGAACAGATGGAGGAGGATTTCAAGAGATGGGATATGGTATCCCTGTCAATGGCAGGGAGGGTGCAGGCGGTTAAGATGGTGGTCCTCCCGAGATTCCTCTTTGTGTTTCAGTGCCTCCCGGTGGTGATCACGAAGGCTTTTTTTAAAAGGATTGAAAAGAGCATCATGGGTTTTGTGTGGGCCGGGAAGACCCCGAGAGTGAGGAAGGGATTCTTACAGCGTAGCAGGGATAGGGGGGGCTGGCACTACCGAGCCTAAGTGAGTATTATTGGGCCGCTAATATTTCAATGGTGAGTAAGTGGATGGGAGAGGAGGAGGGAGCGGCGTGGAAGAGATTAGAGAGGGCGTCCTGTAGGGGGACTAGCCTACAGGCTATGGTGACAGCCCCATTGCCGTTCTCACCGAGGAACTACACCACAAGCCCGGTGGTGGTGGCTACACTGAAGATTTGGGGACAGTGGAGATGGCATAGGGGAAAGACTGGAGCCTTGGGGGGGTCCCCGATAAGAAACAACCATAGGTTTGCCCCGGGGGGAATGGATGGGGGATATGGAATGTGGCAAAGAGCAGAAATAACGCAACTGAAAGATCTGTTTGTGGATGGGAAGTTCGCGAGTCTGGGAGCGCTGACCGAGAAATATGGGTTGCCCCAAGGGAATGCATTCAGGTATATGCAACTGAGGGCTTTTGCGAGGCAACAGGTGAGGGAATTCCCGCAGCTCCCGACACAAGAGGTGCAGGACAGAGTGATCTCAAAGACATGGGTGGGGGATGGTAAGGTGTCAGATATATATAGGGAAATGAGGGACGAAGGGGAGACTATGGTAGATGAACTAAAAGGGAAATGGGAAGAAGAGCTGGGGGAGGAGATCGAGGAGGGGCTGTGGGCAGAGGCCCTAAGCAGGGTAAACTTGTCGTCCTCGTGTGCCAGGCTAAGCCTGATTCAGTTTAAGGTATTACACAGGGCACATATGACTGGAGCACGGCTCAGTAAATTTTTTGGGGTGGAGGATAGGTGTGCGAGGTGCTCGAGAAGCCCAGCGAATCATACCCATATGTTTTGGTCATGCCCGGCACTACAGGGGTTTTGGATGGGGGTGACAAAGGTGCTTTCAAAAGTAGTAGGAGTCCGGGTCGAACCAAGCTGGCGGTTGGCTATATTTGGGGTTGCACAAGAGCCGGGAGTGCAGGAGGCAAGAGAGGCCGATGTTTTGGCCTTTGCGTCCCTAGTAGCCCGGCGCAGGATATTGCTAATGTGGAAAGAAGCCAAGCCCCGGGGGTGGAGACCTGGATAAATGACATGGCGGGGTTTATAAAGCTAGAGCGGATTAAGTTCGTCCTAAGGGGGTCGGCTCAAGGGTTCACCAGGCGGTGGCAACCGTTCGTCGAATACCTCGCAGAAAGATAGACGGAATGGGAAAAAGAAGGCAGCAGCAGCAGCCCAGGATCGGGGGGGCGGGGGGAGGGGGGGGGGAGGAGGAACCAGAAGGACTCTCAGGGTTGTTAATATATACTGTATAGTATGTATAGGTCGTTGCTACAGATAATTATATATTGGACTGTTAAATTATATTTTTGGAGAGTGTTACTTGTGACAAGGCAGTTGCCAATTAGGGCTAGTTTTCATTTTTGTTATTTATTATTTATTAATTTATTTTTTGTTTATAAAATAGGTCATTGTTATTTGTGTTGTTATAATATTGTGTAAAGGATGCACAATGTACTGTGTTGGTTGACCAAAAATTTTCAATAAAATATTTAATAAAAAAAAAAAAAATAACATACCTCGGGGGATACGCGGCCTAGTCGGTAGGGAGCTAGAGCTGGTGTGAACCCGGGGCGGTGAACTTCGGAACAGGAAGTATTAATAACTTACCTCGGGGATTCGCGGCCTAGTCGGTAGGGAGCTAGATTTCGTGTGAACCCTGGCCGGAGGAGCTTCGGAACAATAAGTATTAATAACTTACCTCGGGGATTCGCGGCCTAGTCGGTGGGGAGCTAGAGTTGGCTTGAACCCCGCCGGAGGAGCTTCGGAACAGTAAGTATTAATAACTTACCTCGGGGATTCGCGGCCTACTCGGTAGGGAGCTAGAGTTGGTGTGAACCCGGGGCGGTGAGCTTCGGAACAGTGAGTATTAATAACTTATCTCAGGGATTCGCGGCCTAGTCGGTGGGGAGCTAGAGTTGGTGTGAACCCCTGCCGGAGGAGTTTCGGAACAGTAAGTATTAATAACTTACCTCGGGGATTCGTGGCCTACTCGGTAGGGAGTTAGAGTTGGTGTGAACCCGGGGCGGTGAGCTTCGGAACAGTAAGTATTAATAACGTATCTCAGGGATTCGCGGCCTAGTCGGTAGGGAGCTAGAGTTGGTGTGAACCCCGGCCGGAGGAGCTTCGGAACAGTAAGTATTAATAACTTATCTCGGGGATTCGCGGCCTAGTCGGTAGCGAGCAGAGTTGGTTTGAACCCGGGGCGGAGGAGCTTCGGAACAGTGAGTATTAATAACTTATCTGTTGGGTGTCGGGGACTGAGAAAAAAAATGGAAAAGGGACGACACAGTAAAGTTGTGTGGCTGGTTGGGAATCTGTTCTAAATTTGCAATAATTAACTTAGAGGTGTAACTTGTAGATTAGCCCCACCGGACTTCCGGGTGCGGCGATGACCAGCTAAGTCGCACGTTTCGGCAGCTCCCGGTGGAACGGACTTTTGGGCTCTTGATAGGAGCCCCAACGGCAATTTTAACGGCTAAAAACACCGTGCGGTAAACCAGAAGGGAATTCCCCCTGGACACGGATGGAAAAAGGAGAGGAAAGTGGCCGGATTGCAGCGGATCCTTTGGAACAGCGGCAAGGAAGGCAAGCAAAAACCAAGATGGCGTCGGAAGGTGGCAGTTTCACATGGGGCCCTGAACAACAAGAGTTCTTGAAATGCTGCGTGGAAGAGATAAAAAAGGAAATGAAGAAAGAGCTGTTGGCCTCGATACTACAGGCGATCGAAGGGCTAAAGGAGGAACAAAAGACCCAGGAGCAGGAGCTTCGGGTCGTGAAGGCGAAGGCAGCCGAGAATGAGGACGATATACAGGGCCTGGTGGTGAAGACGGAGATACAGGAGGTACATCAGAAACGATGTGTGGAGAGGTTGGAGGCACTGGAAAACAACGCAAGGAGGAACAACCTGAGGATTCTTGGTCTTCCTGAAGGTGTGGAGGGGGCGGACGTCGGGGCATATGTGAGCACGATGCTGCACTCGTTAATGGGAGCGGAGGCCCCGGCGGGTCCGTTGGAGGTGGAGGGAGCATACCGAGTTATGGCGCGAGGACCGAGAGCAGGAGAAACTCCCAGAGCCATAGTGGTGAGATTCCTCCGTTTTAAGGATAGAGAAATGGTCCTTAGATGGGTGAAGAAAACTCGGAGCAGTAAATGGGAGAACGCGGTGATCCGCGTTTATCAAGACTGGAGTGCGGAGGTGGCGAGAAGGAGGGCGAGCTTTAATCGGGCCAAGGCGGTGCTTCATAAAAGGAAGATAAAATTTGGAATGCTGCAACCGGCAAGACTGTGGGTCACATATCAAGGGAGGCACCACTACTTTGAGACGGCGGATGAAGCGTGGACTTTTATTGTGGAAGAAAAACTGGAATGAGTGGATTATTAAAAAGAACGTTTGGACAAAGTGGTGGGGCGAATGTGGGGGGCGAAGAGGGGTTTTATGTTCTAATCCTGCGGTGTGGTAACTTTTCTCTCTCCCACAGGTGGTGATGGGGGGAGGTGGGGAGGGAGAGGAGATGGGGCGTTGGCCATGGGGGGCGGGGCCAAGGGAGAAGCGCGGGCTTGGCTCCCGCGCTATGATAATTATGGCGGGAATAGAGAAGCAGGAAGGAGGGGGCGTCGCACGGTGCGAGCCGTGGTCACGGGGGGAAGCCGAGGTCAGCCAGAGTTTGCTGACTTCTGGGAGCAACATGGGGGGAGTAATTACGCTAGTGGGGGGTCTAGCGGGGGGGGGTGGGAGGGGGTATTACTGGGTTGCTGCTGCTGGGGAAAGGGGGGAGCGGGTACGGGAGAGGATGGGCGGGGGGGCACCGCCTGGGGGAGATACAGCTGCGTGGGAACTGGGTGAGAAGCTGGAAAAAGATGATGGCTAATCGGCAAGGGGGGGGGGGGGTGGGAAGCCCCCCAACTCGGCTGATCACGTGGAACGTGAGAGGGCTCAACGGGCCGATAAAGAGGGCACGGGTACTCGCACACCTTAAGAAACTTAAAGCAGATGTGGTTATGTTACAGGAAACGCACCTGAAACTGATAGACCAGGTTAGGCTGCGCAAAGGATGGGTGGGGCAGGTGTTCCATTCGGGGCTAGATGCGAAAAACAGGGGGGTGGCTATATTAGTGGGGAAGCGGGTAATGTTTGAGGCAAAGACTATAGTGGCGGATAACGGGGGCAGATACGTGATGGTGAGTGGCAAACTACAGGGAGAGACGGTGGTTTTGGTAAACGTGTATGCCCCGAACTGGGATGATGCCAATTTTATGAGGCGGATGCTAGGACGCATTCCGGACCTAGAGACGGGAAAGCTGATAATGGGGGGAGACTTTAACATGGTGTTGGAACCAGGGCTGGATAAGTCGAAGTCCAGGACTGGAAGGAGGCCGGCAGCAGCCAAGGTGCTTAAAGATTTTATGGAGCAGATGGGAGGTGTGGACCCGTGGAGATTCAGTAGACCTAGGAGTAAGGAGTTCTCGTTTTTCTCCTATGTCCATAAAGTCCATTCGCGCATAGACTTTTTTGTGGTGGGTAGGGCATTGATCCCGAGGGTGAGGGGAACGGAGTATACGGCTATAGCCATTTCGGATCACGCCCCACACTGGGTGGACTTGGAGATAGGGGAGGAAACAGGAGGGCGCCCACCCTGGAGAATGGACATGGGACTAATGGCGGATGAGGGGGTGTGTCTAAGGGTGAGGGGATGTATTGAAAAGTACTTGGAACTCAATGACAATGGGGAGGTCCAGGTGGGAGTGGTCTGGGAGGTGTTGAAGGCGGTGGTTAGGGGGGAGCTGATATCAATAAGGACACATAAAGGGAAGCAGGAGAGTAAGGAACGGGAGCAGTTGCTGCAAGAACTTTTGAGGGTGGGCAGACAATATGCGGAAGCACCGGAGGAGGGATTGTACAGGGAAAGGCAAAGGCTGCATGTGGAATTTGACTTGCTGACTACAGGCACTGCAGAGGCACAATGGAGGAAGGCGCAGGGTGTACAGTATGAATATGGGGAGAAGGCGAGCAGATTGCTGGCACACCAATTGAGGAAAAGGGGAGCAGCGAGGGAAATAGGGGGAGTGAGGGACGAGGAAGGAGAGATGGAGCGGGGAGCGGAGAGAGTGAATGAAGTGTTCAAGACATTTTATAAAAAATTATATGAAGCTCAACCCCCGGATGGGAGGGAGAGAATGATGGACTTTTTGGATCGGCTGGAAATTCCCAAGGTGAAAGAGCAGGAAAGGGTGGGACTGGGAGCACAGATCGAGGTAGAAGAAGTGGTGAAAGGAATTAGGAGCATGCAGACGGGAAAGGCCCCGGGACCGGACGGATTCCCAGTCGAATTCTATAGAAAATATTTGGACTTGCTCGCCCCGGTACTGACGAGGACCTTTAATGAGGCAAAGGAAAGGGGACAACTGCCCCCGACTATGTCTGAAGCAACGATATCGCTTCTCTTAAAGAAGGAAAAGGACCCGCTACAATGCGGGTCCTACAGACCAATTTCCCTCCTAAATGTGGATGCCAAGGTCCTGGCCAAGGTAATGGCAATGAGAATAGAGGAATGTGTCCCGGGGGTGGTTCACGAGGACCAAACTGGGTTTGTGAAGGGGAGACAGCTGAACACGAATATACGGAGGCTGTTAGGGGTAATGATGATGGCCCCACCAGAGGGTGAAACGGAGATAGTAGTGGCGATGGATGCCGAGAAAGCATTTGATAGAGTGGAATGGGATTATTTGTGGGAGGTGTTGAGGAGATTTGGTTTTGGAGAGGGGTATGTTAGATGGGTGCAGCTATTGTATAGGGCCCCAGTGGCGAGTGTGGTCACGAATGGACGGGGATCGACATATTTCCGGCTCCATAGAGGGACAAGGCAGGGATGCCCTCTGTCCCCATTACTGTTTGCACTGGCGATTGAGCCCCTGGCGATAGCGCTGAGGGGTTCCAAGAAGTGGAGGGGAGTACTTAGGGGAGGAGAAGAACACCGGGTATCTTTGTATGCGGACGATTTGCTACTATATGTGGCGGATCCGGCGGAGGGGATGCCAGAAATAATGCGGATACTTGGGGAGTTTGGGGATTTTTAAGGGTATAAATTGAACATGGGGAAGAGTGAGCTGTTTGTGGTGCATCCAGGGGAGCAGAGTAGAGAAATAGAGGACCTACCGTTGAGGAAGGTAACAAGAGACTTTCGTTACCTAGGGATCCAGATAGCTAAGAATTGGGGCACATTGCACAGGTTAAATTTAACGCGGTTGGTGGAACAGATGGAGGAAGATTTCAAGAGATGGGATATGGTAGCCCTGTCAATGGCAGGGAGGGTGCAGGCGGTTAAGATGGTGGTCCTCCCGAGATTCCTCTTTGTGTTTCAGTGCCTCCCGGTGGTGATCACGAAGGCTTTTTTAAAAAGGATTGAAAAGAGCATCATGGGTTTTGTTTGGGCCGGGAAGACTCCGAGAGTGAGGAAGGGATTCTTACAGCGTAGTAGGGATGGGGGGGGCTGGCACTACCGAGCCTAAGTGAGTACTATTGGGCCGCTAATATTTCAATGGTGAGTAAGTGGATGGGAGAGGAGGAGGGAGCGGCGCGGAAGAGATTAGAGAGGGCGTCCTGTAGGGGGACTAGCCTACAGGCTATGGTGACAGCCCCATTGCCGTTCTCACCGAGGAACTACACCACAAGCCCGGTGGTGGTAGCTACACTGAAGATTTGGGGACAGTGGAGACGGCATAGGGGAAAGACTGGAGCCTTGGGGGGGTCCCCGATAAGAAACAACCATAGGTTTGCCCCGGGGGGAATGGATGGGGGATATGGAATGTGGCAAAGAGCAGGAATAACGCAACTGAAAGATCTATTTGTGGATGGGAAGTTCGCGAGTCTGGGAGCGCTGACCGAGAAATATGGGTTGCCCCAAGGGAATGCATTCAGGTATATGCAACTGAGGGCTTTTGTGAGGCAACAGGTGAGGGAATTTCCGCAGCTCCCGACACAAGAGGTGCAGGACAGAGTGATCTCAAAGACATGGGTGGGGGATGGTAAGGTGTCAGATATATATAGGGAAATGAGGGACGAAGGGGAGACTATGGTAGATGAACTAAAAGGGAAATGGGAAGAAGAGCTGGGGGAGGAGATCGAGGAGGGGCTGTGGGCAGATGCCCTAAGTAGGGTAAACTCGTCGTCCTCGTGTGCCAGGCTAAGCCTGATCTAGTTTAAGGTATTACACAGGGCGCATATGACTGGAGCGCGGCTCAGTAAATTTTTTGGGGTGGAGGATAGGTGTGCGAGGTGCTCGAGAAGCCCAGCGAATCATACCCATATGTTTTGGGCATGCCCGGCACTACGGGGGTTTTGGATGGGGGTGACAAAGGTGCTTTCAAAAGTAGTGGGGGTCCGGGTCGAACCAAGCTGGGGGTTGGCTATATTTGGGGTTGCACAAGAGCCGGGAGTGCAGGAGGCGAGAGAGGCCGATGTTTTGGCCTTTGCGTCCCTAGTAGCCCGGCGCAGGATATTGCTAATGTGGAAGGAAGCCAAGCCCCCGGGGGTGGAGACATGGATAAATGACATGGCGGGGTTTATAAAGCTAGAGCGGATTAAGTTCGTCCTAAGGGGGTCGGCTCAAGGGTTCACCAGGCGGTGGCAACCGTTCGTCGAATACCTTGCGGATAGATAGATGGGGGGAAAAAGAAGGCAGCAGCAGCAGCCCAGGATTTGGGGGTGGGGGGGTGGGGGGGGGGGTGGACGGGGGGGGGGGGTGTAACTTGTGACAAGGCAGTTGCCAATTAGGGCTAGTTTTCATTTTTGTTATTTAATATTTATTCATTTTTTGTTTATATAAAATAGGTCATTGTTATTTGTGTTGTTATAATATTGTGTAAAGGATGCACAATGTACTGTGTTGGTTGACCAAAAATTTTCAATAAAATATTTATTAAAAAAAAAAAAGATTAGCCCCACCGTGCTGCCCCAAGGGACCATATAATTAATTTTAACTTGTATTTATTTTAACATAATTAATTAATTGGTACTAAATTTAATAACTTTATTTGGACTTAATTAATTAGTGCTAGATATGTCAGTCAGCGGGGTGCAGTGCTCTAACTGTGAGATGTGGGAGATCTGTGACACTTCCAGCGTTCCGATCGACTACATCTGCAGGAAGTGTACCCAATGGCAGCTCCTTGCAGATTGCGTGGTTCGGTTGGAACAGCAGTTGGATGCACTTAGGAGCATGCAGGTGGTGGGAATGTTAAGTAATGGGTTAAGAGACATTGCAATTAGTTGTCTCATTTATGTTAAGAATCCATTAATTGACACTGATATGTAAAGGGGCTTCAGGTGGCCTCTGTCAGGTGGTGTGTTGTTAGAGTTTTGTGCCGAGACTGGAAGTGAAATAAATGGTGTTTGGTGAAAAGGAACAATAACTTTAGACTCTTCATACAACGGCAACTAAAACGTCTAACAATGGTAGCAGAGGATGGTTGCTGCGCAAATGTGAAGGGTTGAAAGATACAACTTTTCCTGATCAAACCAAGGAGTGAGTGAGGAGGAAAAAGAAAAGATACATGGCTGAACCCAGGATAAAGATGGCTGGATATGACTATCCTCCCTTATTTTCTGAAAGGGAATCGTACGACCAATGGAGAAGTGCAGTAGTTATGTGGACTAAGGTAACTGCTTTGGGAAAGAGAAAACCAGGTATGGCATTGGCTCTTTCTCTACCATATGGCAGGAAAATCCGAAACAAAGTGCTTTCTGAGCTGGAATTGGAAGAGTTAGCCTCTGAAGAAGGTCTGGAGACTTTATTACATTATATGGGTAAGATTTATAAGGAAGATGACTTGTTAAGTGCGTATGAAGCATGGTCGGATTTTGATAAGTTCCGGAAAATGGAGGATATCTCCATGGAAGACTATATAATGGAATTTGGCAGACTATATAAAAGGCTGCAGAAACACAACCTGGAATTTCCACAGTCTGTGTTGGCCTTTAAATTACGTGACTGTGCTAGAGTGAGTAACATGGATAGGCTCCTGGTTTTGACAGGAGTTCAGTTTACTGATAAAGATACCTTATTCGAACAGATGGCAAAAGCTTTACAAAAGTTTCTGGGGAAACATTCGATTCCGATGGCTCTGATGACCCAAATAGGTCAGCCTGCAATAAGGCAGAATATGGAAGATACACTAGTAACAGGATGGCAAAATCGTATGGCTACGAACAGGGCTCAAGACTATAGACGGAGACCGAGACAAGGAAATTCTGAAGACAGAAACCCAGTTAGAACCTACAAGAGGAAGATGAACCCCAGAAATGCATGGGGCATGATAAATCGATGTTTTCGATGTGACTCTCAATACCATTATGCTTTCAACTGTCCAACTCGTTATGATAGAGTGTTTGAAGCGACACATGACACGGAAGAGTCAGAAGAGGAAAAAGATAGTGACCAGAAAGAAGGCATTGTCCTATTGACAAGCAGTTTTACGCCGGTAATGAGGATGTTGGTTGCAGAATCCTTCAACTGTGCTGTATTGGACAGTGGCTGCACATCTACTGTGTGTGGAATTGACTGGTTAAAATGTTACCTGGACTCTTTGAATGCTGAAAATCGTAACAAGGTTAAGGAATTTGAAAGTTCCACAAGTTTCAGGTTTGGGGATGATAATACTCTGAAGTCGCTGAAAAGAGTGGTGATCCCTTGCAATATTGCCGGAGTGAATCATTTCATTAGCACGGATGTTGTATCAAGTGAGATACCTTTGCTTCTGAGCAGACCATCGATGAAGAAAGCACACATGAAACTGGATATGGAACAGGATAAGGCAACAGTTTTTGGAAAGATGGTGGACTTACAATTTACACAGTCGGGACACTATTGTATTCCATTGCTGACAAATAATATTTCAAGTAGAATGGTTAAGGATGTGTTAATGGGCAGTTGAAAATGGGACTTTAGCTGATAAAAAGCTTGTGGTATTAAAACTGCATAGGCAATTTGCACATCCGTCTCCTCGGAGGCTTAACATTTTATTAAAGGATGCTGGGGTAAGGGATGATGACTATACTAAACTGATAGAACAGGTTAGAGACCGCTGTGAAGTTTATAGGAAGTACAGAAGGACACCAGCACGACTGATAGTAACCCTACCTTTGGCCAGGGATTTTAACGACATTGTGGCCATGGACCTTAAGATCTGGGATAAAGCAAATAATATATTTATTTTGCATTTTGTAGATTTAGCAACCAGATTTAGTCAATCAACGATTGTACGAAGTAAAGAAAAGAGAGTAATTCTGGATCAAATCATGGAAAAATGGATAGGGACAGGAATGGGTCCACCGGCAAAATTCCTTACGGACAATGGGGGAGAATTTGCTAATGATGAGTTTAGGGATATGTGTGAAAACATGAATATCAGAGTTATGAATACGGCTGCAGAAAGCCCATTTAGTAATGGTGTCTGTGAAATAAATCATGCTGCCATCGATGACATGTTTCAGAAAATTTTGGCAGATCGACCAAATTGCAGGCTAAATTCAGCTTTAGCATGGGCAGTACATGCAAAGAATTCATTGCAGATGGTTGGGGGCTATAGTCTTTATCAATTAGTGTTTGGTAGAAATCCTAAAATTCCGTCCATTTTGGATGACCAGCCTCCAGTTTGGGAGGGGACTACAATTAGCTCTGGTTTTGCTGAACATTTAAATGCATGACATAGCAGTAGAAAAGCTTTTTTGGAAGCAGAAGTCTCTGAAAGAATTCGCAGAGCTTTAAGACATAACGTACGGCTATCAGATGCCGTTTTTCAGCAAGGAGACATGGTATACTATAAGAGAGATAATTCTAATGAATGGAAAGGCCCAGGGAAGATCATAGGCATAGATGGCAAAACAATTATTTTGCAACATGGTAATCAAACTGTTAGGGTCCATTCATCAAGGATAATAGGTACAGATTACAAATTTTCAAATTTAAACAAAGCAGACAGACATGACGAGGAACCAGAGTCATCTGGTACGCATGTGTTACAGAACTATGAGGACCAATTAACTGATATAGACAGGGTTTCTGTGGAGGAACACAACACTTCTGGTGAATTAAAACAGACCATTTTTCCGAAAGGGCAACTGCCAAAAGTTGGTACAAAAGTGACATACTTGCCTGAAGGGTTTAATCAATGGAAGGATGCAACTGTTATTAGTAGAGCAGGGAAGGCCACTGGAAAGTATAAATATTGGTTGAATGTACAGCATTCAGGGGAAGGAGTCAAGACAATGGATTGGGAAAACAAAGTTCAAAAATGGAGGGCACAGAAATGCAATGCCAGTTCAGATAGTACATCGGATAGTGAACAGGTCCGCAGGAAAAGGTCGAGAACTATTGAAAGGACATCCCACAGAAGAAGGGAAAGATCAAGCAGTAGCAGTACAGAACGAGATACCAGGCGGGAGAGGGGACGTAGTTTGTCAAGATCTCGGAACATGAGTAAGACTACGAATACTAATAGGAGTAGAAGCCCACATGCACATGAGATTTTGGTGGCTTCAAATAAATTAGATGAAGAAGTTATTAAAGAAGCAAAACAGCAAGAATTGCATAGTTGGAGTGAATTTGGGGTATACACGGAAGTACTGGATAGGGGACAAAGAGCTCTATCCCACAGATGGATTTGCACGGAAAAGGTTCTTCCGGATGGAACTTATAAGGCAAAGGCCAGGCTTGTGGCAAGGGGATTTGAAGAAAGCTTAGAAGATCAGGATTTAAGGGTAGATTCACCTACAGCAGGAAAGGTTATTTTAAAGATCTTCTTGGCTCTATTAGCCACAAAGGCATGGGAATGCAAATCTATAGATATAAAAGCTGCCTTTTTGCAGGGGCATCAGCTCCAGAGAGACATTTTTCTCCGTCCTCCTAAAGAAGCAGCTAACACAGAAGGGGTACTCTGGAAGTTGAACAAATGTGTATATGGATTAAATGATGCATCTAGAGTCTGGTATTTTTCGGTAAGGTCAGTTTTGTTAAAGTTAGGCTGTTGCCAGTTGAAAGCAGATCCTGCAATGTTTTACTGGCACTATAAAGGAAATCTTTCTGGCATTTTTATGATGCATGTCGATGATTTTTTGTGGGGTGGGACTAGTGATATTGAAGCTATTGTAATCTCTGGTTTGAGGAAAGAATTCAGGGTTGGAAGTCAGGCTTCCGGTGAATTTAAATATATTGGACTGGAAATTGGACAGGCTAAGTTAGGGGCAACTTTACGTCTGCAATCTTATTTGGAAAGCATCACCCCAATAGCAATTAGTCGTGGCCGAGTTTCACAAAAAGATGCAATGGTTTTAAAGGTAGAAAAAGAGCAACTGCGAAGTTTAATTGGGCAACTGAACTGGTTATGCAGACAGACTAGACCGGACGTGAGTTTTGATGTCTTAGAGTTGAGTACAAAAATGAATGATCCCAAAGTGGAAGACATAATAAGAGCAAATAAAGCGTTGGCCAAACTAAAAATGCAGGAGTGTGTTTTGAAGTTCCCGGTTTTAGGTGACCTTAAGCACTTGAAACTCATAGTTTATAGTGATGCGTCCTATGCAAATTTATGTGATGGGGTTTCAAGCGCAGGAGGTTTTATAATTTTCCTTTTGGGGAACAATGGTAAATGTTGCCCGCTTGTGTGGGAAACAAAGAAAATAAGGAGAGTGGTAAAAAGCACTTTGGCTGCTGAGACGTTAAGCCTTGTAGAGGCGGTGGATATGGCCTTTTATACAAGTATGATATTGGCAGAAATGTTGGGATTAGGGGATTTGGGTAATATACCTACTGACTGTCACATTGACAATAAATCCCTGTGGGAAAATGTGCACTCTACAAAAAGTGTCAATGAAAAGAGGTTACGGATAGACATCGCAAGTTTGAAGCAGATGTTGGACAGAGGGGAAATAACAAAAATTAAATGGGTCGGTCGACAGGAGCTATCAACTGTCAGACGGTTTCACGAAAAGGGGGCGAGTTCACAGAAACTTTTGGATATTGTTAATGAAGGGCGCTTGTTTCTGTGATTGTTTTTCTTTCTCGTCCAAACAAAAAAAAAAGGGGGGGGGCATCATGTGTGCGTTTTTGAGTTTCTTGAAATTTTGTTTTCACCTAATTATTTTTTTTCTCCAAGGAAGGGGAGACTGTTGAGTAATGGGTTAAGAGACATTGCAATTAGTTGTCTCATTTATGTTAAGTATCCATTAATTGACACTGATATGTAAAGGGGCTTCAGGTGGCCTCTGTCAGGTGGTGTTTTGTTAAGAGTTTTGTGCAGAGGCTGTGGAAGTGAAATAAATGGTGTTTGGTGAAAAGGAACAGGACTTTAGACTCTTCATACAACAGCAACTAAAACGGCTAACAGGGAAGCGTCAAAGATAGGAGTTTATAGGGACATGGTCACACCCAATTGCAGGCAGACTGGTGGGTGACCGCTGGAAAGGGCAGGCAGTCAGTGCAGGAACCCCTTGTCGCTGTCCCCCTCTTTAACAGGTGTACCATTTTGGATACTGTTGGGGGGGGGGGTGGCTGGTGCCTCGGGGGAAAACAGCAGCAGCCAGAACAGTGGCACCATGGCTGGCTCTGTTGCTCAGCAGGGAGGGTCAAAGCGCAGAAGAGCAATAGTCATAGGGGACTCCATAGTCAGGGGCACAGCTAGGCGCTTCTGTGGTCGTGAAAAAGACTCCAGGATTGCGTGTTGCCTCCCTGGTGCCAGGGTCCGGGATGTCACTGAACAGCTGGAGAGGGAACGCAGATTGTTTGCAGAATAGGGACACAGCATAACATAGAAAAACAATCAAGTCAGAGGGAAACAGCGGTAGTAAGTTTCAGGAGAGTAAGAGAAGGCTGGAGGGTCTCTACTTTAATGCCAGGAGTATTAAAGGTAAAACGGATGAGTTAAGGGTGAGGGTTGGCACGTGGAATTATGATATAGCAACCATCAAAGAGATGTGATTGAGGGAGGGGCAGGATTGGCAGCTCAACATCCCGGGATGTTCAGGAGGGACAGGGGAGGGGGCAAAAGAGGAGGGGGGGGGCCATTGCACTATTAGTTAAGGAGCCAATTACTGCAGTAAGGAGAGGTGATATCTTGGGGGTGGCGTTAAATGAAGCTTTGTGGGTTGAGCTTAGGAATACAAAAGGGACAGCCACATTGCGAGGTGTTTATTAGAGACCCCCAAATAGTCAGCGGGAAATTGAGGAGCAAATATGTGCGCAATTTGCAGAAGTGTGTAAAAATAATAACAGGATAATTATAGTGGGTGATTTCAACTTTTCCAACATTGAATGTGATAGTCATCATGTTAAGGGCTTAGATGGAGCAGAGTTTGAAAAATGTACACAAGCTCAACATGTTGAAGGTCCGACAATGGACAGTGCAGTGCTGGACCTAATTCTGGGGAATTAAGCCAGTCGGGTGGTTGATGTGATGGTGGGGGAGCATTTTAGTGATAGCGATCACAACATGGTGCAATTTAAGTTTGTTATGGACAAGGAAATAGACAAATTGCAGAAAAAGGTCTTGGATTGGGGGAGAGCCGACTTTAGTAAAATAAGGCAGGATCTGGCCAAGCTAGATTGGAACAAATAGTGGTCATAGGGAGTGACAAGGTATTGGAGGTGTTGGCGGCCTTAAAGGTGGAGAAAACGCCAGGTCCGGATGAATTGTGTCCCCGGATGCTGTTGGAGGCAAGGGAGGAGATTGCAGGGGCTCTGAGCCAATTTTTTTATTCATCTCTTACCACGGGGGAGGTGGCCAGAGGACTGGGGAACAACTAATGTGGCCCCACTATTTCAGAAAGGCTGTAGCGATAAGCCAGGGAACTACAGACCAGTGAGTCTCACGTCAGTGGTGGGGAAACATTTGGAGAAAATTCTGAAGGAGAGAATCTATCTCCACTTGGAGAGGCGAGGTTTGATCAGGGATAGTCAGAGGGAGGTCATGCCGAACAAATTGAATTGAATTTTTTGAGCACGTAACTAAGTGTCGATGAGGGTAGTGCAGTGGATGTAGTTTACATGGATTTCAGCAAAGCCTTTGACAATGTCCCACATGCGAGACTGATAAAGAAGGCAAATGCACATTGGATAGAGGGGAACTTGATAAGGTGGATTCAAAATTGGCTTAGCTGTAGGAGCCAGAGGGTGATGACAGACGGCTGCTTTAGTAACTGTAAGCCAGTGACCAGTGACGTACCACAGGGATCTGTGTGAGTCCCCTATTGTTTGTCATTTATATAAACAACATCGCTGACTATGTGGGGTGGGATCGGTAAGTTTGTGGATGACACAAAGGTTGGCCGGGTGGTTAACAGTGACGTTGAGTGTTTTGGGTTACAGGGAGATACAGACAAGATGGTCAAATGGGCAGGTAAGTGGCAGATGGAATTTAACCCTGAAATGTGTGAGGGGATACACTTTGGAAGGAGCAATGTTACAAGGAAGTATTCAAGGAATGGAACCACATTGGGAAGTTCTGAGGAACAAGGGGACCGTGGCGTGATTGTCCATAGATCTCTGAAGGCAGAAGGGCAGCTTAATAGGGTGGAGAAGGCATATGGGACACTTGTCTTTCTCAATCGGAGCACAGATGACAAAAGCAGGGAGCTCATGTTGGAGTTGTATCGAACATTGGTGAGGCCACAGCTGGAGCACTGTGTGCAATTCTGGTTGCCACCTTACAGGAAGGATGTGATTGCACTGGAGGGGGTGCAGAGGAGATTCACCAGGATGTTGCCTGGGATGGAACATTTAAGTTATTTTTCAGACAAATAAAGTTACAGTACCCAATTCATTTTTTCCAATTAAGGGGCAATTTAGCGTGGCCAATCCACCCACCCTGCACATCTTTGGGTTGTGGGGGCGAAACCCACGCAGACACGGGGAGAATGTGCAAACTCCACACAGAGAGTGACCCAGAGCCAGGAACGAACCTGGGACCTCGACACCGCGAGGCAGCTGTGCTAACCACTGCGCCGCCGCGCTGCCGGAACATTTAAGTTATGAAGAGAGGTTTGATAGACTTGGGTTGTTTTCGCTGGAGCAGAGACGTCTGAGGGGCGACCTGATCGAGGTGGTCAAGATGATGAGGGGCGTGGATAGGGAGCAGCTGTTCCCCTTAGTTGAAGGGTCAGTTACGAGGGGGACACAAGTTCAAGGTGAGGGGTGGGAGGTTATGGGGGGATTTGAGGAAAAGTTTTTTTACCCAGAGGGTGGTGAGGGTCTGGAACGCAAGGCCTGGGAGGGGGGTAGAGGCGGGTTGCCTCACGTCCGTTAATAAGTACCTGGATGAGCAGTTGGCCATCACAACATTCAAGGCTATGGGCCGTGCTGGCAAATGGATTGAGGCGGGCGGGTCAGGTGCCTTTCATGTGGCGGTGCTGACTCGATGAGGCGAAGGGCCTGTTGTGCGCTGCGCGATTCTGTGAAGGTACAAAACCTCCATGAAATCTTCCACCCCTCTGACGCTGAATTCCACTCCAACAGAACCCGCCTGCGAGCGATCAGCGAGGAGAAGCAAAAGACATCCTCCAACCCGCTCCCATCTGTAACTCACACATACCCACACTCACACACTGACACACTGACACTCACACACTGACAAACTGACACTCACACACTGACACACACTCACACACTGACAAACTGACACACATACACTGACAAACTGACACTCACACACTGACAAACTGACACACACACACTGATACACACTCACACACTGACAAACTGACACTCACACACTGACAAACTGACACTCACACACTGACAAACTGACACACACTCACACACTGACAAACTGACACACACACACTGATACACACTCACACACTGACAAACTGACACACACACTGACAAACTGACACTCACACACTGACAAACTGACACACACTCACACACTGACAAACTGGCACACATACACTGACAAACTGACACTCACACACTGACAAACTGACACTTACACACTGACAAACTGACACTCACACACTGACACACTCACACACTGACAAACTGACACTCACACACTGACAAACTGACACTGACACACTGACAAACTGACACTCACACACTGACAAACTGACACACACTGACAAACTGACACTCACACACTGACAAACTGACACACACACTGACAAACTGACACTCACACACTGACAATCTGACACTCACACACTGACAAACTGACACACACAGTGACAACAAACTGACACTCACACACTGACAAACTAACACTCACACACTGACAAACTGACACTCACACACTGACAAACTGACACTCACACACTGACAAACTGACACTCACACACTGACACACACTCACACACTGACAAACTGACAAATACACACTGACACACTCACACACTGACATACTGACACTCACACACTGATACACACTGACAAACTGACACTCACACACTGACAAACTGACACACTCACACTGACAAACTGACGCACTCACACACTGACAAACTGACACTCACACACTGACAATCTGACACTCACACACTGACAAACTGACACACACACTGACAAACTGACTCTCACACACTGACAAACTGACACTCACACACTGATACACACTCACACACTGACAAACTGACACTCACACACTGACAAACTGACAAACACAAACTGACACTCACACACTGACAAACTGACACTCACACACTGACATTCACTCACACACTGACAAATTGACACTCACACACTGACAAACTGACACTCACACTGACAAACTGACACACACACTGACAAACTGACACTCACACACTGACAAACTGACACACTCACACTGACAAACTGACACTCACACACTGACAAACTGACACTCACACACTGACAAACTGACATACACACACTGAGAAACTGACACTCACACACTGACAAACTGACACTCACACACTGACACACACTCACACTGACAAACTGACACTCACACACTGACAAACTGCAAACACACACTGACAAACTGACACTCACACATTGACAAACTGACACTCACATACTGACAATCTGACACTCACATACTGACAAACTGACACACACACTGACAAACTGACTCTCACACACTGACAAACTGACACTCACACACTGATACACACTCACACACTGACAAACACAAACTGACACTCACACACTAACAAACTGACACTCACACACTGACAAACTGACACACTCACACTGACAAACTGACACTCACACACTGACAAACTGACAAACACACACTGACAAACTGACACTCACACACTGACAAACTGACACTCCCACACTGACAAACTGACACACACACACTGACAAACTGACACTCACACACTGACAAACTGACAAACACACACTGACAAACTGACACTCACACACTGACACACTCACACACTGACAAACTGACACTCACACACTGACAAACTGACACTCTCACACTGACAAACTGACACTCTCACACTGACAAACTGACACTTACACACTGACAAACTGACAAACACACACTGACAAACTGACTCTCACACACTGACAAACTGACACTCACACACTGACAAACTGACACTCACACACTGATACACACTCACACACTGACAAACAGACACTCACACACTGACAAACTGACACACACTGACAAACTGACACTCACACACTGACAAACTGACACTCACACACTGACACACACTCACACACTGACAAACTGACACTCACACACTGACAAACTGACTCTCACACACTGACAAACTGACACTCACACACTGACAAACTGACACTCACACACTGACACACACTCTCACACTGACAAACTGACACTCACACACTGACAAACTGACGCACACACACTGACAAACTGACACTCACACACTGACAAACTGACACTCACACACTGACACACACTCACACACTGACAAACTGACACTCACACACTGACAAACTGACGCACACACACTGACAAACTGACACACTCACACTGACAAACTGACACTCATACACTGACAAACTGACACTCACACACTGACAAACTGACACTCACACACTGACAAACTGACACTCACACACTGACAAACTGACACTCACACACTGACAAACTGACACACACACACTGAGAAACACACTCACACACTGACAAACTGACAAACACACCCTGACAAACGGACACTCACACACTGACACACACTCACACACTGACAAACTGACACTCACACACTGACAAACTACAAACACACACTGACAAACTGACACTCACACACTGACAAACTGACACTCACACACTGACAAACTGACACTCACACACTGACAACCTGACACACACACACTGACAAACTGACACTCTCACACTGACAAACTGACACTCACACACTGACAAACTGACACTCACACACTGACAAACTGTCACTCACACACTGACAAGCTGACAAACACACACTGTCAAACTGACACTCACACACTGACACACACTCACACACTGACAAACTGACACTCACACACTGACAAACTGACACTCGCACACTGACAAACTGCCACACACACACACTGACAAACTGACACTCACACACTGACAAACTGACACTCACACACTGACAAACAGACACCCACACACTGACACACACTCACACACTGACAAACTGACACTCACACACTGACAAACTGACACTCACACACTGACACTCACACTGACAAACTGACACTCACACTGACAAACTGACACTCACACACTGACAAACTGACACTCACACACTGACAAACTGACTCTCACACACTGACAAACTGACACTCACACACTGACAAACTGACACTCACACACTGACAAACTGACACTCTCACACTGACAAACTGACACTCACGCACTGACACACTCACACACTGACAAACTGATACTCACAAACTGACAAACTGACACTTACACACTGACAATCTGACACTCACACACTGACACACTCACACTGACAAACTGACACTCACACACTGACAAACTGACACTCACACACTGACAAACTGACACACACACTGACAAACTGACACACACACTGACAATCTGACACTCACACACTGACAAACTGACACACACAGTGACAACAAACTGACACTCACACACTGACAAACTGACACTCACACACTGACAAACTGACACTCACACACTGGCAAACTGACACTCACACACTGACAAACTGACACTCACACACTGACAAACTGACACTCACACACTGACACACACTCACACACTGACAAACTGACAAACACACACTGACACACTCACATACTGACATACTGACACTCACACACTGATACACACTCACACACTGACAAACTGACACTCACACACTGACAAACTGACACACTCACTGACAAACTGACACACTCACACACTGACAAACTGACACTCACACACTGACAATCTGACACTCATACACTGACAAACTGACACTCACACACTGGCAAACTGACTCTCACACACTGACAAACTGACACTCACACACTGATACACACTCACACACTGACAAACTGACACTCACACACTGACAAACTGACAGACACAAACTGACACTCACACACTGACAAACTGACACTCACACACTGACACACACTCACACACTGACAAACTGACACTCACACACTGACAAACTGAAACTCACACACTGACAAACTGACACTCACACACTGACAAACTGACAAACACACACTGACAAACTGACACTCACACACTGACAAACTGACACTCACACACTGACAAACTGACACACACACACTGACAAACTGACACTCACACACTGGCAAACTGACTCTCACACACTGACAAACTGACACTCACACACTGATACACACTCACACACTGACAAACTGACACTCACACACTGACAAACTGACAGACACAAACTGACACTCACACACTGACAAACTGACACTCACACACTGACACACACTCACACACTGACAAACTGACACTCACACACTGACAAACTGAAACTCACACACTGACAAACTGACACTCACACACTGACAAACTGACAAACACACACTGACAAACTGACACTCACACACTGACAAACTGACACTCACACACTGACAAACTGACACACACACACTGACAAACTGACACTCACACACTGACAAACTGACAAACACACACTGACAAACTGACACTCACACACTGACACACACTCACACTGACAAACTGACACTCACACACTGACAAACTGCAAACACACACTGACAAACTGACACTCACACACTGACAAACTGACACACACACTGACAAACTGACACTCACACACTGACAAACTGACACTCACACACTGACACACACACACACTGACAAACTGACACTCACACACTGACAAACTGCAAACACACACTGACAAACTGACACTCACACACTGACAAACTGACACTCACACACTGACAAACTGACACTCACACACTGACAAACTGTCACTCACACACTGACACACACTCACACATTGACAAACTGACACTCACACACTGACAAACTGACACTCACACACTGACAAACTGACACTCACACACTGCACACACTCACACACTGACAAACTGACACTCACACACTGACAAACTGACACTCACACACTGACAAACTGACACTCACACACTGACACACTCACACACTGACAAACTGACACTCACACACTGACAAACACACACTGACAAACTGACACTCACACACTGACACACTCACACACTGACAAACTGACACTCACACACTGAAAAACTGACAAACACACAGTGACACACTCACACACTGACAAACTGACACTCACACACTGACAAACACACACTGACAAACTGACACTCACACACTGACACACTCACACACTGACAAACTGACACTCACACACTGACAAACTGACACTCACACACTGACAAACTGACAAACACACACTGACAAACTCTCACACTGACAAACTGACACTCACACACTGACAAACTGACACTCACACACTGAGAAACTGACACTCACACACTGACAAACTGACAAACACACCCTGACAAACTGACACTCACACACTGACACACACTCACACACTGACAAACTGACACTCACACACTGACAAACTGCAAACACACACTGACAAACTGACACTCACACACTGAAAAACTGACACTCACACACTGACAAACTGACACTCACACACTGACAACCTGACACACTCACACTGACAAACTGACACTCTCACACTGACAAACTGACACTCACACACTGACAAACTGACACTCACACACTGACAAACTGTCATTCACACACTGAGAAACTGACAAACACACACTGTCAAACTGACACTCACACACTGACACACACTCACACACTGACAAACTGACACTCGCACACTGACAAACTGACACACACACACACTGACAAACTGACACTCACACACTGACACACACTCACACACTGACAAACTGACACTCACACACTGACAAACTGACACTCACACACTGACAAACTGACACTCACACACTGACACTCACACTGACAAACTGACACTCACACACTGACAAACTGACACTCACACACTGACAAACTGACTCTCACACACTGACAAACTGACACTCACACACTGACAAACTGACACTCACACACTGACAAACTGACACTCTCACACTGACAAACTGACACTCACGCACTGACACACTCACACACTGACAAACTGACACTCACAAACTGACACTTACACACTGACAAACTGACACTCACACACTGACACACTCACACACTGACAAACTGACACTCACACACTGACAAACTGACACTCACACACTGACAAACTGACACACACACTGACAAACTGACACACACACTGACAATCTGACACTCACACACTGACAAACTGACACACACTGACAACAAACTGACACTCACACACTGACAAACTAACACTCACACACTGACATACTGACACTCACACACTGATACACACTCACACACTGAAAAACTGACACTCACACACTGACAAACTGACACACTCACACTGACAAACTGACACACTCACACACTGACAAACTGACACTCACACACTGACAATCTGACACTCACACACTGACAAACTGACACACACACTGACAAACTGACTCTCACACACAGACAAACTGACACTCACACACTGATACACACTCACACACTGACAAACTGACACTCACACACTGACAAACTGACACTCATACACTGACAAACTGACACTCACACACTGACAAACTGACACACTCACACTGACAAACTGACACTCACACACTGACAAACTGACAGTCACACACTGACAAACTGACACTCACACACTGACAAACTGACACACACACACTGACAAACTGACACTCACACACTGACAAACTGACAAACACACACTGACAAACTGACACTCACACACTGACACACACTCACACTGACAAACTGACACTCACACACTGACAAACTGACACTCACACACTGACAAACTGACACTCACACACTGACAAACTGTCACTCACACACTGACACACACTCACACACTGACAAACTGACACTCACACACTGACAAACTGACACTCACACACTGACACACACTCATACACTGACAAACTGACACTCACACACTGACAAACTGACACTCACACACTGACAAACTGACACTCACACACTGACACACTCACACACTGACAAACTGACACTCACACACTGACAAACACACACTGACAAACTGACACTCACACACTGACACACTGACACACTGAAAAACTGACACTCACACACTGACAAACTGACAAACACACACCGACACACTCACACACTGACAAACTGACACTCACACACTGACAAACTGACAAATACACACTGACAAACTGACACTCACACACTGACACACTCACACACTGACAAACTGACACACACTGACAAACTGACAAACACACACTGACAAACTGACACTCACACACTGACACACTCTCACACTGACAAACTGACACTCACACACTGACAAACTGACACTCACACACTGACAAACTGACACACACACACTGAGAAACTGACACTCACACACTGACAAACTGACAAACACACCCTGACAAACTGACACTCACACACTGACACACACTCACACACTGACAAACTGACACTCACACACTGACAAACTGCAAACACACACTGACAAACTGACACTCACACACTGAAAAACTGACACTCACACACTGACAAACTGACACTCACACACTGACAACCTGACACACTCACACTGACAAACTGACACTCTCACACTGACAAACTGACACTCTCACACTGACAAACTGACACTCACACACTGACAAACTGTCACTCACACACTGACAAACTGACAAACACACACTGTCAAACTGACACTCACACACTGACACACACTCACACACTGACAAACTGACACTCACACACTGACAAACTGACACTCGCACACTGACAAACTGACACACACACACACTGACAAACTGACACTCACACACTGACAAACTGACACTCACACACTGACAAACAGACACTCACACACTGACACACACTCACACACTGACAAACTGACACTCACACACTGACAAACTGACACTCACACACTGACACTCACACTGACAAACTGACACTCACACACTGACAAACTGACACTCACACACTGACAAACTGACACTCTCACACTGACAAACTGACACTCACACACTGACAAACTGACACTTACGCACTGACACACTCACACACTGACAAACTGACACTCACAAACTGACAAACTGACACTTACACACTGACAAACTGACACTCACACACTGACACACTCACACACTGACAAACTGACACTCACACACTGACAAACTGACACTCACACACTGACAAACGGACACACACACTGACAAACTGACATACACACTGACAATCTGACACTCACACACTGACAAACTGACACTCACACACTGACAAACTGACACTCACACACTGACAAACTGTCACTCACACACTGACAAACTGACAAACACACACTGTCAAACTGACACTCACACACTGACACACACTCACACACTGACAAACTGACACTCACACACTGACAAACTGACACTCACACACTGACAAACAGACACTCACACACTGACACACACTGACACACTGACAAACTGACACTCACACACTGACAAACTGACACTCACACACTGACACTCACACTGACAAACTGACACTCACACACTGACAAACTGACACTCACACACTGACAAACTGACACTCTCACACTGACAAACTGACACTCACACACTGACAAACTGACACTCACGCACTGACACACTCACACACTGACAAACTGACACTCACAAACTGACAAACTGACACTTACACACTGACAAACTGACACTCACACACTGACACACTCACACACTGACAAACTGACACTCACACACTGACAAACTGACACTCACACACTGACAAACGGACACACACACTGACAAACTGACATACACACTGACAATCTGACACTCACACACTGACAAACTGACACTCACACACTGACAAACTGACACTCACACACTGACACACTCACACACTGACAAACTGACACTCACACACTGACAAACACACACTGACAAACTGACACTCACACACTGACACACTGACACACTGAAAAACTGACACTCACACACTGACAAACTGACAAACACACACCGACACACTCACACACTGACAAACTGACACTCACACACTGACAAACTGACAAATACACACTGACAAACTGACACTCACACACTGACACACTCACACACTGACAAACTGACACACACTGACAAACTGACAAACACACACTGACAAACTGACACTCACACACTGACACACTCTCACACTGACAAACTGACACTCACACACTGACAAACTGACACTCACACACTGACAAACTGACACACACACACTGAGAAACTGACACTCACACACTGACAAACTGACAAACACACCCTGACAAACTGACACACACACTGACACACACTCACACACTGACAAACTGACACTCACACACTGACAAACTGCAAACACACACTGACAAACTGACACTCACACACTGAAAAACTGACACTCACACACTGACAAACTGACACTCACACACTGACAACCTGACACACTCACACTGACAAACTGACACTCTCACACTGACAAACTGACACTCTCACACTGACAAACTGACACTCACACACTGACAAACTGTCACTCACACACTGACAAACTGACAAACACACACTGTCAAACTGACACTCACACACTGACACACACTCACACACTGACAAACTGACACTCACACACTGACAAACTGACACTCGCACACTGACAAACTGACACACACACACACTGACAAACTGACACTCACACACTGACAAACTGACACTCACACACTGACAAACAGACACTCACACACTGACACACACTCACACACTGACAAACTGACACTCACACACTGACAAACTGACACTCACACACTGACACTCACACTGACAAACTGACACTCACACACTGACAAACTGACACTCACACACTGACAAACTGACACTCTCACACTGACAAACTGACACTCACACACTGACAAACTGACACTTACGCACTGACACACTCACACACTGACAAACTGACACTCACAAACTGACAAACTGACACTTACACACTGACAAACTGACACTCACACACTGACACACTCACACACTGACAAACTGACACTCACACACTGACAAACTGACACTCACACACTGACAAACTGACACTCACACTGACAAACTGACATACACACTGACAATCTGACACTCACACACTGACAAACTGACACTCACACACTGACAAACTGACACTCACACACTGACAAACTGTCACTCAGACACTGACAAACTGACAAACACCCACTGTCAAACTGACACTCACACACTGACACACACTCACACACTGACAAACTGACACTCACACACTGACAAACTGACACTCACACACTGACAAACAGACACTCACACACTGACACACACTGACACACTGACAAACTGACACTCACACACTGACAAACTGACACTCACACACTGACACTCACACTGACAAACTGACACTCACACACTGACAAACTGACACTCACACACTGACAAACTGACACTCTCACACTGACAAACTGACACTCACACACTGACAAACTGACACTCACGCACTGACACACTCACACACTGACAAACTGACACTCACAAACTGACAAACTGACACTTACACACTGACAAACTGACACTCACACACTGACACACTCACACACTGACAAACTGACACTCACACACTGACAAACTGACACTCACACACTGACAAACGGACACACACACTGACAAACTGACATACACACTGACAATCTGACACTCACACACTGACAAACTGACACTCACACACTGACAAACTGACACTCACACACTGACAAACTGTCACTCACACACTGACAAACTGACAAACACACACTGTCAAACTGACACTCACACACTGACACACACTCACACACTGACAAACTGACACTCACACACTGACAAACTGACACTCGCACACTGACAAACTGACACACACACACACTGACAAACTGACACTCACACACTGACAAACTGACACTCACACACTGACAAACAGACACTCACACACTGACACACACTCACACACTGACAAACTGACACTCACACACTGACAAACTGACACTCACACACTGACACTCACACTGACAAACTGACACACACTGACAAACTGACACTCACACACTGACAAACTGACTCTCACACACTGACAAACTGACACTCACACACTGACAAACTGACACTCACACACTGACAAACTGACACTCTCACACTGACAAACTGACACTCTCACACTGACAAACTGACACTCACGCACTGACACACTCACACACTGACAAACTGACACTCACAAACTGACAAACTGACACTTACACACTGACAAACTGACACTCACACACTGACACACTCACACACTGACAAACTGACACTCACACACTGACAAACTGACACACACACTGACAAACTGACACACACACTGACAATCTGACACACACACTGACAAACTAACACTCACACACTGACATACTGACACTCACACACTGATACACACTCACACACTGAAAAACTGACACTCACACACTGACAAACTGACACACTCACACTGACAAACTGACACACTCACACACTGACAAACTGACACACACACTGACAATCTGACACTCACACACTGACAAACTGACACACACACTGACAAACTGACTCTCACACACTGACAAACTGACACTCACACACTGATACACACTCATACACTGACAAACTGACACTCACACACTGACAAACTGACACTCACACACTGACAAACTGACACTCACACACTGACAAACTGACACTCACACACTGACAAACTGACACACTCACACTGACAAACTGACACTCACACACTGACAAACTGACAGTCACACACTGACAAACTGACACTCACACACTGACAAAATGACACACACACACTGACAAACTGACACTCACACACTGACAAACTGACAAACACACACTGACAAACTGACACTCACACACTGACACACACTCACACTGACAAACTGACACACACACTGACAAACTGCAAACACACACTGACAAACTGACACTCACACACTGACAAACTGACACTCACACACTGACAAACTGACACTCACACACTGACAAACTGTCACTCACACACTGACACACAGACAAACTGACACTCACACACTGACAAACTGACACTCACACACTGACACACACTCATACACTGACAAATTGACACTCACACACTGACAAACTGACACTCACACACTGACAAACTGACACTCACACACTGACACACTCACACACTGACAAACTGACACACACTGACAAACACACACTGACAAACTGACACTCACACACTGACACACTGACAAACTGACACTCACACACTGACAAACTGACAAACACACACTGACACACTCACACACTGACAAACTGACACTCACACACTGACAAACTGACAAATACACACTGACAAACTGACACTCACACACTGACACACTCACACACTGACAAACTGACACACACTGACAAACTGACAAACACACACTGACAAACTGACACTCACACACTGACACACTCACACACTGACAAACTGACACTCACACACTGACAAACTGACAATCACACACTGACAAACTGACACACACACACTGACAAACTCTCACACTGACAAACTGACACTCACACACTGACAAACTCACACTCACACACTGACAAACTGACACACACACACTGAGAAACTGACACTCACACACTGACAAACTGACAAACACACCCTGACAAACTGACACTCACACACTGACAAACTGCAAACACACACTGACAAACTGACACTCACACACTGAAAAACTGACACTCACACACTGACAAACTGACACTCACACACTGACAACCTGACACACTCACACTGACAAACTGACACTCTCACACTGACAAACTGACACTCACAAACTGACACTCACACACTGTCAAACTGACACTCACACACTGACACACACTCACACACTGACAAACTGACACTCACACACTGACAAACTGACACACACACACACTGACAAACTGACACTCACACACTGACAAACTGACACTCACACACTGACAAACAGACACTCACACACTGACACACACTCACACACTGACAAACTGACACTCACACACTGACAAACTGACACTCACACACTGACACTCACACTGACAAACTGACACTCACACACTGACAAACTGACACTCACACACTGACAAACTGACTCTCACACACTGACAAACACACTCACACACTGACAAACGGACACTCACACACTGACAAACTGACACTCTCACACTGACAAACTGACACTCACGCACTGACACACTCACACACTGACAAACTGACACTCACAAACTGACACTCACACACTGACACACTCACACACTGACAAACTGACACTCACACACTGACAAACTGACACTCACACACTGACAAACTGACACACACACTGACAAACTGACACACACACTGACAATCTGACACTCACACACTGACAAACTGACACACACAGTGACAACAAACTGACACTCACACACTGACAAACTAACACTCACAGACTGACATACTGACACTCACACACTGATACACACTCACACACTGAAAAACTGACACTCACACACTGACAAACTGACACACTCACACTGACAAACTGACACACTCACACACTGACAAACTGACACTCACACACTGACAATCTGACACTCACACACTGACAAACTGACACACACACTGACAAACTGACTCTCACACACTGACAAACTGACACTCACACACTGATACACACTCACACACTGAAAAACTGACACTCACACACTGACAAACTGACACACTCACACTGACAAACTGACACACTCACACACTGACAAACTGACACACACACTGACAATCTGACACTCACACACTGACAAACTGACACACACACTGACAAACTGACTCTCACACACTGACAAACTGACACTCACACACTGATACACACTCATACACTGACAAACTGACACTCACACACTGACAAACTGACACTCACACACTGACAAACTGACACTCACACACTGACAAACTGACACACTCACACTGACAAACTGACACTCACACACTGACAAACTGACAGTCACACACTGACAAACTGACACTCACACACTGACAAACTGACACACACACACTGACAAACTGACACTCACACACTGACAAACTGACAAACACACACTGACAAACTGACACTCACACACTGACACACACTCACACTGACAAACTGACACACACACTGACAAACTGCAAACACACACTGACAAACTGACACTCACACACTGACAAACTGACACTCACACACTGACAAACTGACACTCACACACTGACAAACTGTCACTCACACACTGACACACAGACAAACTGACACTCACACACTGACAAACTGACACTCACACACTGACACACACTCATACACTGACAAATTGACACTCACACACTGACAAACTGACACTCACACACTGACAAACTGACACTCACACACTGACACACTCACACACTGACAAACTGACACACACTGACAAACACACACTGACAAACTGACACTCACACACTGACACACTGACAAACTGACACTCACACACTGACAAACTGACAAACACACACTGACACACTCACACACTGACAAACTGACACTCACACACTGACAAACTGACAAATACACACTGACAAACTGACACTCACACACTGACACACTCACACACTGACAAACTGACACACACTGACAAACTGACAAACACACACTGACAAACTGACACTCACACACTGACACACTCACACACTGACAAACTGACACTCACACACTGACAAACTGACAATCACACACTGACAAACTGACACACACACACTGACAAACTCTCACACTGACAAACTGACACTCACACACTGACAAACGCACACTCACACACTGACAAACTGACACACACACACTGAGAAACTGACACTCACACACTGACAAACTGACAAACACACCCTGACAAACTGACACTCACACACTGACAAACTGCAAACACACACTGACAAACTGACACTCACACACTGAAAAACTGACACTCACACACTGACAAACTGACACTCACACACTGACAACCTGACACACTCACACTGACAAACTGACACTCTCACACTGACAAACTGACACTCACAAACTGACACTCACACACTGTTAAACTGACACTCACACACTGACACACACTCACACACTGACAAACTGACACTCACACACTGACAAACTGACACACACACACACTGACAAACTGACACTCACACACTGACAAACTGACACTCACACACTGACAAACAGACACTCACACACTGACACACACTCACACACTGACAAACTGACACTCACACACTGACAAACTGACACTCACACACTGACACTCACACTGACAAACTGACACTCACACACTGACAAACTGACACTCACACACTGACAAACTGACTCTCACACACTGACAAACACACTCACACACTGACAAACGGACACTCACACACTGACAAACTGACACTCTCACACTGACAAACTGACACTCACGCACTGACACACTCACACACTGACAAACTGACACTCACAAACTGACACTCACACACTGACACACTCACACACTGACAAACTGACACTCACACACTGACAAACTGACACTCACACACTGACAAACTGACACACACACTGACAAACTGACACACACACTGACAATCTGACACTCACACACTGACAAACTGACACACACAGTGACAACAAACTGACACTCACACACTGACAAACTAACACTCACAGACTGACATACTGACACTCACACACTGATACACACTCACACACTGAAAAACTGACACTCACACACTGACAAACTGACACACTCACACTGACAAACTGACACACTCACACACTGACAAACTGACACTCACACACTGACAATCTGACACTCACACACTGACAAACTGACACACACACTGACAAACTGACTCTCACACACTGACAAACTGACACTCACACACTGATACACACTCACACACTGACAAACTGACACTCACACACTGACAAACTGACACTCACACACTGACAAACTGACACTCACACACTGACAAACTGACACACTCACACTGACAAACTGACACTCACACACTGACAAACTGACAGTCACACACTGACAAACTGACACTCACACACTGACAAACTGACACACACACACTGACAAACTGACACTCACACACTGACAAACTGACAAACACACACTGACAAACTGACACTCACACACTGACACACACTCACACTGACAAACTGACACTCACACACTGACAAACTGCAAACACACACTGACAAACTGACACTCACACACTGACAAACTGACACTCACACACTGACAAACTGACACTCACACACTGACAAACTGTCACTCACACACTGACACACACTCACACACTGACAAACTGACACTCACACACTGACAACCTGACACTCTCACACTGACAAACTGACACTCACACACTGACACACACTCATTCACTGACAAACTGACACTCACACACTGACAAACTGACACTCACACACTGACAAACTGACACTCACACACTGACACACTCACACACTGACAAACTGACACTCACACACTGACAAACACACACTGACAAGCTGACACTCACACACTGACAAACTGACACTCACACACTGACAAACTGACAAACACACACTGACACACTCACCCACTGACAAACTGACACTCACACACTGACAAACTGACAAATACACACTGACAAACTGACACTCACACACTGACACACTCACACACTGACAAACTGACACTCACACACTGACAAACTGATACTCTCACACTGACAAACTGACACTCTCACACTGACAAACTGACACTCACACACTGACAAACTGACACTCACACACTGACAAACTGTCACTCACACACTGACAAACTGACAAACACACACTGACAAACTGACTCTCACACACTGACAAACTGACACACACACTGACAAACTGACACACACACTGACAGACACTAACACACTGACAAACTGACACTCGCACACTGACAAACTGACACTCGCACCCTGACAAACTGACACACACACACACTGACAAACTGACACTCACACACTGACAAACTGACACTCACACACTGACAAACTGACACTCACACACTGGCACACACTGACAAACTGACACTCACACTGACAAACTGACAAACACACACTGACAAACTGACACTCACACACTGGCAAAATGACACTCACACACTGACAAACTGACACTCACACTGACAAACTGACACTCACACACTGACACACACTCGCACACTGACAAACTGACACTCACACACTGACAAACTGACACTCACACACTGACAAACTGACTCTCACACACTGACAAACTGACACTCACACACTGACAAACTGACACTCACACACTGACAAACTGACACTCTCACACTGACAAACTGACACTCACGCACTGACACACTCACACACTGACAAACTGACACTCACAAACTGACAAACTGACACTTACACACTGACAAACTGACACTCACACACTGACACACTGACAAACTGACACTCACACACTGACAAACTGACACACACACTGACAAACTGACACACACACTGACAATCTGACACTCACACACTGACAAACTGACACACACAGTGACAACAAACTGACACACACACTGACAAACTAACACTCACACACTGACAAACTGACACTCACACACTGGCAAACTGACACTCACACACTGATAAACTGACACTCACACACTGACAAACTGACACTCACACACTGACACACACTGACAAACTGACAAACACACACTGACACACTCACACACTGACATACTGACACTCACACACTGATACACACTCACACACTGACAAACTGACACTCACACACTGACAAACTGACACACTCACACTGAGAAACTGACACACTCACACACTGACAAACTGACACACACACTGACAATCTGACACTCACACACTGACAAACTGACACACACACTGACAAACTGACTCTCACACACTGACAAACTGACACTCACACACGGATACACACTCACACACTGACAAACTGACACTCACACACTGACAAACTGACACACTCACACTGACAAACTGACACTCACACACTGACAAACTGACAGTCACACACTGACAAACTGACACTCACACACTGACAAACTGACACACACACACTGACAAACTGACACTCACACACTGACAAACTGACAAACACACACTGACAAACTGACACTCACACACTGACACACACTCACACTGACAAACTGACACTCACACACTGACAAACTGCAAACACACACTGAAACTGACACTCACACACTGACAAACTGACACTCACACACTGACAAACTGACACTCACACACTGACAAACTGTCACTCACACACTGACACACACTCACACACTGACAAACTGACACTCACACACTGACAAACTGACACGCACACACTGACACACAGTCACACACTGACAAACTGACACTCACACACTGACAAACTGACACTCACACACTGACAAACTGACACTCACACACTGACACACTCACACACTGACAAACTGACACTCACACACTGACAAACACACACTGACAAACTGACACTGACACACTGACAAACTGACACTCACACATTGACAAACTGACAAACACACACTGACACACTCAGACACTGACAAACTGACACTCACACACTGACAAACTGACAAACACACACTGACAAACTGACACTCACACACTGACAAACTGACACTCACACACTGACAAACTGATACTCTCACACTGACAAACTGACACTCTCACACTGACAAACTGACACTCACACACTCAGAAACTGACAAACACACACTGACAAACTGACTCTCACACACTGACAAACTGACACACACACTGACAAACTGACACACACACTGACACACACTAACACACTGACAAACTGACACTCGCACACAGACAAACTGACACTCGCACCCTGACAAACTGACACACACACACACTGACAAACTGACACTCACACACTGACAAACTGACACTCACACACTGACAAACTGACACTCACACACTGACACACACTGACAAACTGACACTCACACTTACAAACTGACAAACACACACTGACAAACTGACACACACACACTGACAAACTGACACTCACACACTGGCAAACTGACACTCACACACTGACAAACTGACACTCACACTGCAAACTGACACTCACACTGACACACACTCGCACACTGACAAACTGACACTCACACACTGACAAACTGACACTCACACACTGACAAACTGACACTCACACACTGACAAACTGACACTCACACACTGACAAACTGACACTCACACACTGACAAACTGACACTCTCACACTGACAAACTGACACTCTCACACTGACAAACTGACACTCACGCACTGACACATTCACACACTGACAAACTGACACTCACACACTGACAAACTGACACTCACACACTGACAAACTGACCCACACACTGACAAACTGACACACACACTGACAATCTGACACTCACACACTGACAAACTGACACACACAGTGACAACAAACTGACACTCACACACTGACAAACTAACACTCACACACTGACACTCACACACTGGCAAACTGACACTCACACACTGATAAACTGACACTCACACACTGACAAACTGACACTCATACACTGACACACACTGACAAACTGGCAAACACACACTGACACACTCACACACTGACATACTGACACTCACACACTGATACACACTCACACACTGACAAACTGACACTCACACACTGACAAACTGACACACTCACACACTGACAAACTGACACTCACACACTGACAATCTGACACTCACACACTGACAAACTGACACACACACTGACAAACTGACTCTCACACACTGACAAACTGACACTCACACACTGATACACACTCACACACTGACAAACTGACACTCACACACTGACAAACTGACACTCACACACTGACAAACTGACACTCACACACTGACAAACTGACACACTCACACTGACAAACTGACACTCACACACTGACAAACTGACAGTCACACACTGACAAACTGACACTCACACACTGACAAACTGACACACACACACTGACAAACTGACACTCACACACTGACAAACTGACAAACACACACTGACATACTGACACTCACACACTGACACACACTCACACTGACAAACTGACACTCACACACTGACAAACTGACACTCACACACTGACAAACTGACACACTCACACTGACAAACTGACACTCACACACTGACAAACTGACAGTCACACACTGACAAACTGACACTCACACACTGACAAACTGACACTCACACACTGACAAACTGTCACTCACACACTGACACACACTCACACACTGACAAACTGACACTCACACACTGACAAACTGACACTCACACACTGACACACACTCACACACTGACAAACTGACACTCACACACTGACAAACTGACACTCTCACACTGACAAACTGACACTCACACACTGACAAACTGTCACTCACACACTGAGAAACTGACAAACACACACTGACAAACTGACTCTCACACACTGACAAACTGACACACACACTGACAAACTGACACACACACTGACACACACTAACACACTGACAAACTGACACTCGCACACTGACAAACTGACACTCGCACCCTGACAAACTGACACACACACACACTGACAAACTGACACTCACACACTGACAAACTGACACTCACACACTGACAAACTGACACTCACACACTGACACACACTGACAAACTGACACTCACACTGACAAACTGACACTCACACACTGGCAAACTGACACTCACACACTGACAAACTGACACTCACACTGACAAACTGACACTCACACACTGACACACACTCGCACACTGACAAACTGACACTCACACACTGACAAACTGACACTCACACACTGACAAACTGACACTCACACACTGACACACACTGACAAACTGACACTCACACACTGACAACCTGACACTCACACACTGACAAACTGACACTCACACACTGACAAACTGACACTCACACACTGACAAACTGACTCTCACACACTGACAAACTGACACTCACACACTGACAAACTGACACTCACACACTGACAAACTGACACTCTCACACTGACAAACTGACACTCTCACACTGACAAACTGACACTCACACACTGACACACTCACACACTGACAAACTGACACTCACAAACTGAAAAACTGACACTTACACACTGACAAACTGACACTCACACACTGACACACTCACACACTGACAAACTGACACTCACACACTGACAAACTGACACTCACACACTGACAAACTGACCCACACACTGACAAACTGACACACACACTGACAATCTGACACTCACACACTGACAAACTGACACACACAGTGACAACAAACTGACACTCACACACTGACAAACTAACACTCACACACTGACACTCACACACTGGCAAACTGACACTCACACACTGATAAACTGACACTCACACACTGACAAACTGACACTCATACACTGACACACACTGACAAACTGGCAAACACACACTGACACACTCACACACTGACATACTGACACTCACACACTGATACACACTCACACACTGACAAACTGACACTCACACACTGACAAACTGACACACTCACACTGACAAACTGACACACTCACACACTGACAAACTGACACTCACACACTGACAATCTGACACTCACACACTGACAAACTGACACACACACTGACAAACTGACTCTCACACACTGACAAACTGACACTCACACACTGATACACACTCACACTGACAAACTGACACTCACACACTGACAAACTGACACTCACACACTGACAAACTGACACTCACACACTGACAAACTGACACACTCACACTGACAAACTGACACTCACACACTGACAGACTGACAGTCACACACTGACAAACTGACACTCACACACTGACAAACTGACACACACACACTGACAAACTGACACTCACACACTGACAAACTGACACTCACACACTGACACACACTCACACTGACAAACTGACACTCACACACTGACAAACTGCAAACACACACTGACAAACTGACACTCACACACTGACAAACTGACACTCACACACTGACAAACTGACACTCACACACTGACAAACTGTCACTCACACACTGACACACACTCACACACTGACAAACTGACACTCACACACTGACAAACTGACACTCACACACTGACACACACTCACACACTGACAAACTGACACTCACACACTGACAAACTGACACTCACACACTGACAAATTGACACTCACACACTGACACACTCACACACTGACAAACTGACACTCACACACTGACAAACACACACTGACAAACTGACACTGACACACTGACACTCACACACTGACAAACTGACAAACACACACTGACACACTCACACACTGACAAACTGACACTCACACACTGACAAACTGACAAACACACACTGACAAACTGACACTCACACACTGACACACTCACACACTGACAAACTGACACTCACACACTGACAAACTGATACTCTCACACTGACAAACTGACACTCTCACACTGACAAACTGACACTCCCACACTGACAAACTGACACTCACACACTGACAAACTGTCACTCACACACTGACAAACTGACAAACACACACTGACAAACTGACTCTCACACACTGACAAACTGACACTCACACACTGACAAACTGACACTCACACACTGACACACACTAACACACTGACAAACTGACACTCGCACACTGACAAACTGACACTCGCACCCTGACAAACTGAGACACACACACACTGACAAACTGACACTCACACACTGACAAACTGACACTCACACACTGACAAACTGACACTCACACACTGACACACACTGACAAACTGACACTCACACAGACAAACTGACACTCACACACTGGCAAACTGACACTCACACACTGGCAAACTGACACTCACACACTGACAAACTGACACTCACACTGACAAACTGACTCACACACTGACACACACTCGCACACTGACAAACTGACACTCACACACTGTCAAACTGACACTCACACACTGACACACACTCACACACTGACAAACTGACACTCACACACTGACAAACTGACACTCACACACTGACAAACTGACACTCACACACTGACACACTCACACACTGACAAACTGACACTCACACACTAACAAACTGACAAACACAAACTGACACTCACACACTGACACACTCACACACTGACAAACTGACACTCACACACTGACAAACTGACAAACACACACTGACAAACACACACTGACAAACTGACACTCACACACTGACAAACTGACAAACACACACTGACAAACTGACGCTCACACACTGACAAACTGACACACACGCTGACAAACTGACACTCACACGCACTGACAAACTGAGACTCACACACTGACAAACTGACACTCACACACTGACAAAATGACACTCACACACTGACATACACGCTGACAAACTGACAAACACACACTGACAAACTGACAAACACACACTGACAAACTGACACTCACACACTGACAAATTGACAAACACACACTGACACACACTCACACACTGACAAACTGACACTCACACACTGACACACACTGACAAACTGACACTCACACTGACAAACTGACAAACACACACTGACAAACTGACACTCACACACTGACAAACTGACACTCACACACTGGCAAACTGACACTCACACACTGACAATCTGACACTCACACTGACAAACTGACACTCACACACTGACACACACTCACACTGACAAACTGACACTCACACACTGAAAAACTGACACTCACACACTGACACACTCACACACTGACAAACTGACACTCACACACTGACAAACACACACTGACAAACTGACACTGACACACTGACACACTGACAAACTGACACTCACACACTGACAAACTGACAAACACACACTGACACACTCACACACTGACAAACTGACACACACACTGACAAACTGACACTCACACACTGACACACACTGACAAACTGACACTCACACACTGACAAACTGACACTCACACACTGACAAACTGACACTCACACACTGACACACTCACACACTGACAAACTGACACTCACACACTAACAAACTGACAAAAACAAACTGACACTCACACACTGACAAACTGACACACTGACAAACTGACACTCACACACTGACAAACTGACAAACACACACTGACAAACACACACTGACAAACTGACACTCACACACTGACAAACTGACAAACACACACTGACAAACTGACGCTCACACACTGACAAACTGACACACACGCTGACAAACTGACACTCACACGCACTGACAAACTGAGACTCACACACTGACAAACTGACACTCACACACTGACAAAATGACACTCACACACTGACATACACGCTGACAAACTGACAAACACACACTGACAAACTGACACTCACACACTGACAAATTGACAAACACACACTGACACACACTCACACACTGACAAACTGACACTCACACACTGACACACACTGACAAACTGACACTCACACTGACAAACTGACAAACACACACTGACAAACTGACACTCACACACTGACAAACTGACACTCACACACTGGCAAACTGACACTCACACACTGACAATCTAACACTCACACTGACAAACTGACACTCACACACTGACACACACTCACACTGACAAACTGACACTCACACACTGAAAAACTGACACTCACACACTGACACACTCACACACTGACAAACTGACACTCACACACTGACAAACACACACTGACAAACTGACACTGACACACTGACACTGACAAACTGACACTCACACACTGACAAACTGACAAACACACACTGACACACTCACACACTGACAAACTGACACTCACACACTGACAAACTGACACTCACACACTGACACACACTGACAAACTGACACTCACACTGACAAACTGACAAACACACACTGACAAACTGACACACACACACTGACAAACTGACACTCACACACTGGCAAACTGACACTCACACACTGACAAACTGACACTCACACTGACAAACTGACACTCACACACTGACACACACTCGCACACTGACAAACTGACACTCACACACTGACAAACTGACACCCACACACTGACAAACTGACACTCACACACTGACACACACTGACAAACTGACACTCACACACTGACAACCTGACACTCACACACTGACAAACTGACACTCACACACTGACAAACTGACACTCACACACTGACAAACTGACTCTCACACACTGACAAACTGACACTCACACACTGACAAACTGACACTCACACACTGACAAACTGACACTCTCACACTGACAAACTGACACTCACGCACTGACACACTCACACACTGACAAACTGACACTCACAAACTGACAAACTGACACTTACACACTGACAAACTGACACTCACACACTGACACACTCACACACTGACAAACTGACACTCACACACTGACAAACTGACACTCACACACTGACAAACTGACCCACACACTGACAAACTGACACACACACTGACAATCTTACACTCACACACTGACAAACTGACACACACAGTGACAACAAACTGACACTCACACACTGACAAACTAACACTCACACACTGACACTCACACACTGGCAAACTGACACTCACACACTGATAAACTGACACTCACACACTGACAAACTGACACTCATACACTGACACACACTGACAAACTGGCAAACACACACTGACACACTCACACACTGACATACTGACACTCACACACTGATACACACTCACACACTGACAAACTGACACTCACACACTGACAAACTGACACTCACACTGACAAACTGACACACTCACACACTGACAAACTGACACTCACACACTGACAATCTGACACTCACACACTGACAAACTGACACACACACTGACAAACTGACTCTCACACACTGACAAACTGACACTCACACACTGATACACACTCACACTGACAAACTGACACTCACACACTGACAAACTGACACTCACACACTGACAAACTGACACTCACACACTGACAAACTGACACACTCACACTGACAAACTGACACTCACACACTGACAAACTGACACTCACACACTGACAAATTGACAAACACACACTGACACACACTCACACACTGACAAACTGACACTCACACACTGACACACACTGACAAACTGACACTCACACTGACAAACTGACAAACACACACTGACAAACTGACACTCACACACTGACAAACTGACACTCACACACTGGCAAACTGACACTCACACACTGACAATCTGACACTCACACTGACAAACTGACACTCACACACTGACACACACTCACACTGACAAACTGACACTCACACACTGAAAAACTGACACTCACACACTGACACACTCACACACTGACAAACTGACACTCACACACTGACAAACACACACTGACAAACTGACACTGACACACTGACACACTGACAAACTGACACTCACACACTGACAAACTGACAAACACACACTGACACACTCACACACTGACAAACTGACACTCACACACTGACAAACTGACACTCACACACTGACACACACTGACAAACTGACAAACACACACTGACAAACTGACACACACACACTGACAAACTGACACTCACACACTGGCAAACTGACACTCACACACTGACAAACTGACACTCACACTGACAAACTGACACTCACACTGACAAACTGACACTCACACACTGACACACACTCGCACACTGACAAACTGACACTCACACACTGACAAACTGACACTCACACACTGACAAACTGACACTCACACACTGACACACACTGACAAACTGACACTCACACACTGACAACCTGACACTCACACACTGACAAACTGACACTCACACACTGACAAACTGACACTCACACACTGACAAACTGACTCTCACACACTGACAAACTGACACTCACACACTGACAAACTGACACACACACTGACAAACTGACACTCTCACACTGACAAACTGACACTCTCACACTGACAAACTGACACTCACGCACTGACACACTCACACACTGACAAACTGACACTCACAAACTGACAAACTGACACTTACACACTGACAAACTGACACTCACACACTGACACACTCACACACTGACAAACTGACACTCACACACTGACAAACTGACACTCACACACTGACAAACTGACCCACACACTGACAAACTGACACACACACTGACAATCTGACACTCACACACTGACAAACTGACACACACAGTGACAACAAACTGACACTCACACACTGACAAACTAACACTCACACACTGACACTCACACACTGGCAAACTGACACTCACACACTGATAAACTGACACTCACACACTGACAAACTGACACTCATACACTGACACACACTGACAAACTGGCAAACACACACTGACACACTCACACACTGACATACTGACACTCACACACTGATACACACTCACACACTGACAAACTGACACTCACACACTGACAAACTGACACACTCACACTGACAAACTGACACACTCACACACTGACAAACTGACACTCACACACTGACAATCTGACACTCACACACTGACAAACTGACACACACACTGACAAACTGACTCTCACACACTGACAAACTGACACTCACACACTGATACACACTCACACTGACAAACTGACACTCACACACTGACAAACTGACACTCACACACTGACAAACTGACACTCACACACTGACAAACTGACACACTCACACTGACAAACTGACACTCACACACTGACAGACTGACAGTCACACACTGACAAACTGACACTCACACACTGACAAACTGACACACACACACTGACAAACTGACACTCACACACTGACAAACTGACAAACACACACTGACAAACTGACACTCACACACTGACACACACTCACACTGACAAACTGACACTCACACACTGACAAACTGCAAACACACACTGACAAACTGACACTCACACACTGACAAACTGACACTCACACACTGACAAACTGACACTCACACACTGACAAACTGTCACTCACACACTGACACACACTCACACACTGACAAACTGACACTCACACACTGACAAACTGACACTCACACACTGACACACACTCACACACTGACAAACTGACACTCACACACTGACAAACTGACACTCACACACTGACAAACTGACACTCACACACTGACACACTCACACACTGACAAACTGACACTCACACACTGACAAACACACACTGACAAACTGACACTGACACACTGACAAACTGACAAACTGACACTCACACACTGACAAACTGACAAACACACACTGACACACTCACACACTGACAAACTGACACTCACACACTGACAAACTGACAAACACACACTGACAAACTGACACTCACACACTGACACACTCACACACTGACAAACTGACACTCACACACTGACAAACTGATACTCTCACACTGACAAACTGACACTCTCACACTGACAAACTGACACTCACACACTGACAAACTGACACTCACACACTGACAAACTGTCACTCACACACTGACAAACTGACAAACACACACTGACAAACTGACTCTCACACACTGACAAACTGACACTCACACACTGACAAACTGACACTCACACACTGACACACACTAACACACTGACAAACTGACACTCGCACACTCTCAAACTGACACTCGCACCCTGACAAACTGACACACACACACACTGACAAACTGACACTCACACACTGACAAACTGACACTCACACACTGACAAACTGACATTCACACACTGACAAACTGACACTCACACAGACAAACTGACAAACAGACACTGACAAACTGACACACACACACTGACAAACTGACACTCACACACTGGCAAACTGACACTCACACACTGACAAACTGACACTCACACTGACAAACTGACTCACACACTGACACACACTCGCACACTGACAAACTGACACTCACACACTGACAAACTGACACTCACACACTGACACACACTCACACACTGACAAACTGACACTCACACACTGACAAACTGACACTCACACACTGACAAACTGACACTCACACACTGACACACTCACACACTGACAAACTGACACTCACACACTAACAAACTGACAAACACAAACTGACACTCACACACTGACACACTCACACACTGACAAACTGACACTCACACACTGACAAACTGACACTCACACACTGACAAACTGACACACACACACTGACAAACTGACACTCACACACTTACAAACTGACAAACACACACTGACAAACACACACTGACAAACTGACACACACTGACAAACTGACAAACACACACTGACAAACTGACGCTCACACACTGACAAACTGACACACACGCTGACAAACTGACACTCACACGCACTGACAAACTGAGACTCACACACTGACAAAATGACACTCACACACTGACAAACTGACATACACGCTGACAAACTGACAAACACACACTGACAAACTGACAAACACACACTGACAAACTGACACTCACACACTGACAAATTGACAAACACACACTGACACACACTCACACACTGACAAACTGACACTCACACACTGACACACACTGACAAACTGACACTCACACTGACAAACTGACAAACACACACTGACAAACTGACACTCACACACTGACAAACTGACACTCACACACTGACAAACTGACACTCACACACTGACAATCTGACACTCACACTGACAAACTGACACTCACACACTGACACACACTCACACTGACAAACTGACACACACACTGAAAAACTGACACTCACACACTGACACACTCACACACTGACAAACTGACACTCACACACTGACAAACACACACTGACAAACTGACACTGACACACTGACACACTGACAAACTGACACTCACACACTGACAAACTGACAAACACACACTGACACACTCACACACTGACAAACTGACACTCACACACTGACAAACTGATACTCTCACACTGACAAACTGACACTCTCACACTGACAAACTGACACACACACACACTGACAAACTGACACTCACACACTGACAAACTGACACTCACACACTGACACACTGACACACACTGACAAACTGACACTCACACTGACAAACTGACAAACACACACTGACAAACTGACACACACACACTGACAAACTGACACTCACACACTGGCAAACTGACACTCACACACTGACAAACTGACACTCACACACTGACACACACTCGCACACTGACAAACTGACACTCACAAACTGACAAACTGACACTCACACACTGACAAACTGACACTCACACACTGACACACACTCACACACTGACAAACTGACACTCACACACTGACAAACTGACACTCACACACTGACACACTCACACACTGACAAACTGACACTCACACACTGACAAACTGACAAACACACACTGACAAACTGACACTCACACACTGACACACTCACACACTGACAAACTGACACTCACACACTGACAAACTGACACTCACACACTGACAAACTGACACACACACTGACAAACTGACACTCACACACTTACAAACTGACATACACACACTGACAAACACACACTGACAAACTGACACTCACACACTGACAAACTGACAAGCACACACTGACAAACTGACGCTCACACACTGACAAACTGACACACACGCTGACAAACTGACACTCACACGCACTGACAAACTGAGACTCACACACTGACAAACTGACACTCACACACTGACAAAATGACACTCACACACTGACAAACTGACATACACGCTGACAAACTGACAAACACACACTGACAAACTGACAAACACACACTGACAAACTGACACTCACACACTGACAAATTGACAAACACACACTGACACACACTCACACACTGACAAACTGACACTCACACACTGACACACACTGACAAACTGACACTCACACTGACAAACTGACAAACACACACTGACAAACTGACACTCACACACTGGCAAACTGACACTCACACACTGACACACACTCACACACTGACAAACTGACACTCACACACTGACAAACTGACAAACACACACTGACAAACTGACACTCACACACTGACACACTCACACACTGACAAACTGACACTCACACACTGACAAACTGACACTCACACACTGACAAACTGACACACACACACTGACAAACTGACACTCACACACTTACAAACTGACATACACACACTGACAAACACACACTGACAAACTGACACTCACACACTGACAAACTGACAAGCACACACTGACAAACTGACGCTCACACACTGACAAACTGACACACACGCTGACAAACTGACACTCACACGCACTGACAAACTGAGACTCACACACTGACAAACTGACACTCACACACTGACAAAATGACACTCACACACTGACAAACTGACATACACGCTGACAAACTGACAAACACACACTGACAAACTGACAAACACACACTGACAAACTGACACTCACACACTGACAAATTGACAAACACACACTGACACACACTCACACACTGACAAACTGACACTCACACACTGACACACACTGACAAACTGACACACAAACTGACAAACACACACTGACAAACTGACACTCACACACTGGCAAACTGACACTCACACACTGACAATCTGACACTCACACTGACAAACTGACACTCACACACTGACACACACTCACACACTGACAAACTGACACTCACACACTGACAACTGACACTCACACACTGACACACTCTCACACTGACAAACTGACACTCACACACTGACAAACTGACAAACACACACTGACAAACTGACACTCACACACTGACACACTCACACACTGACAAACTGACACTCACACACTGACAAACTGACAAACACACACTGACACACTCACACACTGACAAACTGACACTCACACACTGACAAACTGACAAACACACACTGACAAACTGACACTCACACACTGACACACTCACACACTGACAAACTGACACTCACACACTGACAAACTGACACTCTCACACTGACAAACTGACACTCACACACTGACAAACTGACACTCACACACTGACAAACTGACAAACACACACTGACAAACTGACTCTCACACACTGACAAACTGACACTCACACACTGACAAACTGTCACTCACACACTGACAAACTGACACTCACACACTGACAAACTGTCACTCACACACTGACAAACTGACACTCACACACTGACAAACTGACACTCACACACTGGCAAACTGACACTCACACACTGACAAACTGACACTCACACACTGACAAACTGACACTCACACACTGACACACACTCACACACTGACAAACTGACAAACACACACTGACACACTCACACACTGACATACTGACACTCACACACTGATACACACTCACACACTGACAAACTGACACTCACACACTGACAAACTGACACTCACACACTGACAAACTGACACACACACTGACAAACTGACTCTCACACACTGACAAACTGACACTCACACACTGATACACACTCACACACTGACAAACTGACACTCACACACTGACAAACTGACAAACACAAACTGACACTCACACACTGACAAACTGACACTCACACACTGACACACACTCACACACTGACAAACTGACACTCAAACACTGACAAATTGACACTCACACACTGACAAACTGACACTCACACACTGACAAACTGACACACACTGACAAACTGACACACTCACACTGACAAACTGACACTCACACACTGACAAACTGACAAACACACACTGACAAACTGACACTCACACACTGACAAACTGACACTCACACACTGACAAACTGACACTCACACACTGACAAACTGACACACACACACTGACAAACTGACACTCACACACTGACAAACTGACAAACACACACTGACAAACTGACACTCACACACTGACAAACTGACACTCACACACTGACAAACTGACACTCACACACTGACACACTCACACACTGACAAACTGACTCTCAAACACTGACAAACTGACACTCACACACTGACAAACTGACACTCACACACTGACACACACTCACACACTGACAAACTGACACTTGCACACTGACAAACTGACACACTCACAAACTGACAAACTGACACTCACACACTGACAAACTGACAAACACACACTGACAAACTGACACTCACACACTGACAAACTGACACACTGACAAACTGACACTCACACACTGACAAACTGACAAACACACACTGACAAACTGACACTCACACACTCACACACTCACACACTGACAAACTGACACTCACACACTGACAAACTGACACTCTCACACTGACAAACTGACACTCACACACTGACAAACTGACACTTGCACACTGACAAACTGACACTTGCACACTGACAAACTGACACCATCACACACTGACAAACTGACACTCACACACTGACAAACTGACAAACACACACTGACAAACTGACACTCACACACTAACACACTCACACTGACAAACTGACACTGACACACTGACAAACTGACACTCACACACTGACAAACTGACAAACACACACTGACACACTCACACACTGACAAACTGACACTCACACACTGACAAACTGATACTCTCACACTGACAAACTGACACTCTCACACTGACAAACTGACACACACACACACTGACAAACTGACACTCACACACTGACAAACTGACACTCACACACTGACAAACTGACACTCACACACTGACACACACTGACAAACTGACACTCACACTGACAAACTGACAAACACACACTGACAAACTGACACACACACACTGACAAACTGACACTCACACACTGGCAAACTGACACTCACACACTGACAAACTGACACTCACACACTGACACACACTCGCACACTGACAAACTGACACTCACACACTGACAAACTGACACTCACACACTGACACACACTCACACACTGACAAACTGACACTCACACACTGACAAACTGACACTCACACACTGACACACGCACACACTGACAAACTGACACTCACACACTGACAAACTGACAAACACACACTGACAAACTGACACTCACACACTGACACACTCACACACTGACAAACTGACACTCACACACTGACAAACTGACACTCACACACTGACAAACTGACACACACACACTGACAAACTGACACTCACACACTTACAAACTGACATACACACACTGACAAACACACACTGACAAACTGACACTCACACACTGACAAACTGACAAGCACACACTGACAAACTGACGCTCACACACTGACAAACTGACACACGCTGACAAACTGACACTCACACGCACTGACAAACTGAGACTCACACACTGACAAACTGACACTGACACACTGACAAAATGACACTCACACACTGACAAACTGACATACACGCTGACAAACTGACAAACACACACTGACAAACTGACAAACACACACTGACAAACTGACACTCACACACTGACAAATTGACAAACACACACTGACACACACTCACACACTGACAAACTGACACTCACACACTGACACACACTGACAAACTGACACTCACACTGACAAACTGACAAACACACACTGAAAAACTGAAACTCACACACTGGCAAACTGACACTCACACACTGACAATCTGACACTCACACTGACAAACTGACACTCACACACTGACACACACTCACACACTGACAAACTGACACTCACACACTGAAAAACTGACACTCACACACTGACAACTGACACTCACACACTGACACACTCTCACACTGACAAACTGACACTCACACAGTGACAAACTGACAAACACACACTGACAAACTGACACTCACACACTGACACACTCACACACTGACAAACTGACACTCACACACTGACAAACTGACAAACACACACTGACACACTCACACACTGACAAACTGACACTCACACACTGACAAACTGACAAACACACACTGACAAACTGACACTCACACACTGACACACTCACACACTGACAAACTGACACTCACACACTGACAAACTGACACTCTCACACTGACAAATTGACACACACACTGACAAACTGACACTCACACACTGACAAACTGTCACTCACACACTGACAAACTGACAAACACACACTGACAAACTGACTCTCACACACTGACAAACTGACACTCACACACTGACAAACTGTCACTCACACACTAACAAACTGACACACACACTGACAAACTGTCACTCACACACTGACAAACTGACACTCACACACTGACAAACTGACACACACACTGACAAACTGACACACACACTGACAATCTGACACTCACACACTGACAAACTGACACACACAGTGACAACAAACTGACACTCACACACTGACAAACTAACACTCACACACTGACAAACTGACACTCACACACTGGCAAACTGACACTCACACACTGACAAACTGACACTCACACACTGACAAACTGACACTCACACACTGACACACACTCACACACTGACAAACTGACAAACACACACTGACACACTCACACACTGACATACTGACACTCACACACTGATACACACACACACTGACAAACTGACACTCACACACTGACAAACTGACACTCACACACTGACAAACTGACACACACACTGACAAACTGACTCTCACACACTGACAAACTGACACTCACACACTGATACACACTCACACACTGACAAACTGACACTCACACACTGACAAACTGACAAACACAAACTGACACTCACACACTGACAAACTGACACTCACACACTGACACACACTCACACACTGACAAACTGACACTCACACACTGACAAATTGACACTCACACACTGACAAACTGACACTCACACACTGACAAACTGACACACACTGACAAACTGACACACTCACACTGACAAACTGACACTCACACACTGACAAACTGACAAACACACACTGACAAACTGACACTCACACACTGACAAACTGACACTCACACACTGACAAACTGACACACACACACTGACAAACTGACACTCACACACTGACAAACTGACAAACACACACTGACAAACTGAGACTCACACACTGACAAACTGACACTCACACACTGACAAACTGACACTCACACACTGACACACTCACACACTGACAAACTGACTCTCAAACACTGACAAACTGACACTCACACACTGACAAACTGACACTCACACACTGACACACACTCACACACTGACAAACTGACACTCACACACTGACACACTCACACACTGACAAACTGACACTCACACACTGACAAACTGACACACTGACAAACTGACACTCACACACTGACAAACTGACAAACACACACTGACAAACTGACACTCACACACTCGCACACTCACACACTGACAAACTGACACTCACACACTGACAAACTGACACTCTCACACTGACAAACTGACACTCGCACACTGACAAACTGACACTTGCACACTGACAAACTGACACCATCACACACTGACAAACTGACACTCACACACTGACAAACTGACAAACACACACTGACAAACTGACACTCACACACTGACACACTGACAAACTGACACTCACACACTGACAAACACACACTGACACACTCACACACTGACAAACTGACACTCACACACTGACAAACTGACAAACACACACTGACAAACTGACACTCACACACTGACACACTCACACACTGACAAACTGACACACACTGACAAACTGACACTCTCACACTGACAAACTGACACTCACACACTGACAAACTGACACACACACTGACAAACTGACACTCACACACTGACAATATGACACTCACACACTGACAAACTGACACACACCGTGACAACAAACTAACACTCACACACTGACAAACTGACACTCACACACTGACAAACTGACACTCACACCCTGACAAACTGACACTCACACACTGACAAACTGACACTCACACACTGACACACACTCACACACTGACAAACTGACAAACACACACTGACACACTGACACACTCACACACTGACATACTGACACACACACTGATACACACTCACACACTGACAAACTGACACTCACACACTGACAAACTGACACACTCACACTGACAAACTGACACACTCACACACTGACAAACTGCCACTCACACACTGACAATCTGACACTCACACACTGACAAACTGACACACACACTGACAAACTGACTCTCAAACACTGACAAACTGACACTCACACACTGATACACACTCACACACTGACAAACTGACACTCACACACTGACAAACTGACCAACACAAACTGACACTCACACACTGACAAACTGACACTCACACACTGACACACACTCACACACTGACAAACTGACACTCACACACTGACAAACTGACACTCACGCACTGACAAACTGACACTCACACACTGACAAACTGACACTCACACACTGACAAACTGACAAACTGACACACTCACACTGACAAACTGACACTCACACACTGACAAACTGACAAACACACACTGACAAACTGACACTCACACACTGACAAGCTGACACTCACACACTGACAAACTGACAAACACACACTGACAAACTGACACTCACACACTGACACACACTCACACACTGACAAACTGACACACAATGACAAACTGACACTCACACACTGACAAACTGACACTCTCACACTGACAAACTGACACTCACACACTGACAAACTGACACTCACTCACTGACAAACTGTCAATCACACACTGACAAACTGACAAACACACACTGACAAACTGACTCTCACACACTGACAAACTGACACTCACACACTGACAAACTGACACTCACACACTGACACACACTCACACACTGACAAACTGACACTCACACACTGACAAACTGACACTCACACACTGACAAACTGACACTCACACACTGACACACACTCACACACTGACAAACTGACACTCACACACTGACAAACTGACACTCACAAACTGACAGACACACACTGACAAACTGACTCTCACACACTGACAAACTGACACTCACACACTGACAAACTGACACTCACACACTGACACACACTCACACACTGACAAACTGACACACACACTGACAAACTGACACTCACACACTGACAAACTGACAAACTGACACTCACCAACTGACACACTCACACTGACAAACTGACACTCACACACTGACAAACTGACAAACACACACTGACAAACTGACACTCACACACTGACAAAGTGACACTCACACACTGACAAACTGACACTCACACACTGACAAACTGACACACACACACTGACAAACTGACACTCACACACTGACAATCTGACAAACACACACTGACAAACTGACACACACACTGACACACACTCACACACTGACAAACTGACACTCACACACTGACAAACTGACACTCACACACTGACAAACACTCACACACTGACAAACTGACACTCACACACTGACACACACTCACACACTGACAAACTGACACAGACACACTGAAAAACTGCAAACACACACTGACAAACTGACACTCACACACTGACAAACTGACACCCACACACTGACAAACTGACACTCACACACTGACAAACTGACACTCTCACACTGACAAACTGACACTCACACACTGACAAACTGACACTCACACACTGACAAACTGACAAACACACACTGACAAACTGACTCTCACACACTGACAAACTGACACTCACACACTGACAAACTGACACTCACACACTGACAAACATTCACACACTGACAAACTGACACTCACACACTGACAAACTGACACTCACACACTGACAAACTGACACACTCACACTGACAAACTGACACTCACACTGACAAACTGTCACTCACACACTGACACACACTGACACACTGACAAACTGACACTCATACACTGACGAACTGCAAACACACACTGACGAACTGACACTCACACACTGACAAACTGACACTCACACACTGACAAACTGACACTCACACACTGACAACCTGACACACTCACACTGACAAACTGACACACACACACAGACAAACTGACACTCACACACTGACAAACTGACACTCACACACTGACAAACACACACTGACAAACTGACACTGACACACTGACACACTGACAAACTGACACTCACACACTGACAAACTGACAAACACACACTGACACACTCACACACTGACAAACTGACACACACACACTGACAAACTGACAAACACACACTGACAAACTGACACTCACACACTGACACACTCACACACTGACAAACTGACACTCACACACTGACAAACTGATACTCTCACACTGACAAACTGACACTCTCACACTGACAAACTGACACACACACACACTGACAAACTGACACTCACACACTGACAAACTGACACTCACACACTGACAAACTGACACTCACACACTGACACACACTGACAAACTGACACTCACACTGACAAACTGACAAACACACACTGACAAACTGACACACACACACTGACAAACTGACACTCACACACTGGCAAACTGACACTCACACACTGACAAACTGACACTCACACTGACAAACTGACACTCACACACTGACACACACTCACACACTGACAAACTGACACTCACACACTGACAAACTGACACTCACACACTGACACACTCACACACTGACAAACTGACACTCACAAACTGACAAACACACACTGACAAACTGACACTCACACACTGACACACTCACACACTGACAAACTGACACTCACACACTGACAAACTGACACTCACACACTGACAAACTGACACACACACACTGACAAACTGACACTCACACACTTACAAACTGACAAACACACACTGACAAACACACACTGACAAACTGACACTCACACACTGACAAACTGACAAACACACACTGACAAACTGACGCTCACACACTGACAAACTGACACACACGCTGACAAACTGACACTCACACGCACTGACAAACTGAGACTCACACACTGACAAACTGACACTCATACACTGACAAAATGACACTCACACACTGACAAACTGACATACACGCTGACAAACTGACAAACACACACTGACAAACTGACAAACACACACTGACAAACTGACACTCACACACTGACAAATTGACAAACACACACTGACACACACTCACACACTGACAAACTGACACTCACACACTGACACACACTGACAAACTGACACTCACACTGACAAACTGACAAACACACACTGACAAACTGACACTCACACACTGACAAACTGACACTCACACACTGGCAAACTGACACTCACACACTGACAATCTGACACTCACACTGACAAACTGACACTCACACACTGACACACACTCACACACTGACAAACTGACACTCACACACTGAAAAACTGACACTCACACACTGACAACTGACACTCACAATCTGACACACTCTCACACTGACAAACTGACACTCACACACTGACAAACTGACAAACACACACTGACAAACTGACACACACACTGACACACTCACACACTGACAAACACACTCACACACTGACAAACTGACAAACACACACTGACACACTCACACACTGACAAACTGACACTCACACACTGACAAACTGACAAACACACACTGACAAACTGACACTCACACACTGACACACTCACACACTGACAAACTGACACTCACACACTGACAAACTGACACTCTCACACTGAAACTGACACTCACACACTGACAAACTGACACTCACACACTGACAAACTGTCACTCACACACTGACAAACTGACAAACACACACTGACAAACTGACTCTCACACACTGACAAACTGACACTCACACACTGACAAACTGTCACTCACACACTGACAAACTGACACTCACACACTGACAAACTGTCACTCACACACTGACAAACTGACACTCACACACTGACAAACTGACACACACACTGACAAACTGACACACACACTGACAATCTGACACTCACACACTGACAAACTGACACACACAGTGACAACAAACTGACACTCACACACTGACAAACTGACACTCACACACTGACAAACTGACACTCACACACTGACAAACTGACACTCACACACTGACACACTCTCACACACTGACAAACTGACAAACACACACTGACACACTCACACACTGACATACTGACACTCACACACTGATACACACTCACACACTGACAAACTGACACTCACACACTGACAAACTGACACTCACACACTGACAAACTGACTCTCACACACTGACAAACTGACACTCACACACTGAGACACACACACACTGACAAACTGACACTCACACACTGACAAACTGACAAACACAAACTGACACTCACACACTGACAAACTGACACTCACACACTGACACACACTCACACACTGACAAACTGACACTCACACACTGACAAATTGACACTCACACACTGACAAACTGACACTCACACACTGACAAACTGACACACACTGACAAACTGACACACTCACACTGACAAACTGACACTCACACACTGACAAACTGACAAACACACACTGACAAACACACTCACACACTGACAAACTGACACTCACACACTGACAAACTGACACTCACACACTGACAAACTGACACACACACACTGACAACCTGACACTCACACACTGACAATCTGACAAACACACACTGACAAACTGACACACACACTGACACACACTCACACACTGACAAACTGACACTCACACACTGACAAACTGACACTCACACACTGACAACCTGACTCTCACACACTGACAAACTGACACTCACACACTGACAAACTGACACTCACACACTGACAAACACTCACACACTGACAAACTGACACTCACACACTGACACACACTCACACACTGACAAACTGACACAGACACACTGAAAAACTGCAAACACACACTGACAAACTGACACTCACACACTGACAAACTGACACCCACACACTGACAAACTGACACTCACACACTGACAAACTGACACTCTCGCACTGACAAACTGACACTCACACACTGACAAACTGACACTCACACACTGACAAACTGACAAACACACACTGACAAACTGACTCTCACACACTGACAAACTGACACTCACACACTGACAAACTGACACTCACACACTGACAAACATTCACACACTGACAAACTGACACTCACACACTGACAAACTGACACTCACACACTGACAAACTGACACACTCACACTGACAAACTGACACTCACACTGACAAACTGTCACTCACACACTGACACACACTGACACACTGACAAACTGACACTCATACACTGACGAACTGCAAACACACACTGACGAACTGACACTCACACACTGACAAACTGACACTCACACACTGACAAACTGACACTCACACACTGACAACCTGACACACTCACACTGACAAACTGACACACACACACAGACAAACTGACACTCACACACTGACAAACTGACACTCACACACTGACAAACACACACTGACAAACTGACACTGACACACTGACACACTGACAAACTGACACTCACACACTGACAAACTGACAAACACACACTGACACACTCACACACTGACAAACTGACACACACACACTGACAAACTGACAAACACACACTGACAAACTGACACTCACACACTGACACACTCACACACTGACAAACTGACACTCACACACTGACAAACTGATACTCTCACACTGACAAACTGACACTCTCACACTGACAAACTGACACACACACACACTGACAAACTGACACTCACACACTGACAAACTGACACTCACACACTGACAAACTGACACTCACACACTGACACACACTGACAAACTGACACTCACACTGACAAACTGACAAACACACACTGACAAACTGACACACACACACTGACAAACTGACACTCACACACTGGCAAACTGACACTCACACACTGACAAACTGACACTCACACTGACAAACTGACACTCACACACTGACACACACTCACACACTGACAAACTGACACTCACACACTGACAAACTGACACTCACACACTGACACACTCACACACTGACAAACTGACACTCACAAACTGACAAACACACACTGACAAACTGACACTCACACACTGACACACTCACACACTGACAAACTGACACTCACACACTGACAAACTGACACTCACACACTGACAAACTGACACACACACACTGACAAACTGACACTCACACACTTACAAACTGACAAACACACACTGACAAACACACACTGACAAACTGACACTCACACACTGACAAACTGACAAACACACACTGACAAACTGACGCTCACACACTGACAAACTGACACACACGCTGACAAACTGACACTCACACGCACTGACAAACTGAGACTCACACACTGACAAACTGACACTCATACACTGACAAAATGACACTCACACACTGACAAACTGACATACACGCTGACAAACTGACAAACACACACTGACAAACTGACAAACACACACTGACAAACTGACACTCACACACTGACAAATTGACAAACACACACTGACACACACTCACACACTGACAAACTGACACTCACACACTGACACACACTGACAAACTGACACTCACACTGACAAACTGACAAACACACACTGACAAACTGACACTCACACACTGACAAACTGACACTCACACACTGGCAAACTGACACTCACACACTGACAATCTGACACTCACACTGACAAACTGACACTCACACACTGACACACACTCACACACTGACAAACTGACACTCACACACTGACACACTCTCACACTGACAAACTGACACTCACACACTGACAAACTGACAAACACACACTGACAAACTGACACACACACTGACACACTCACACACTGACAAACACACTCACACACTGACAAACTGACAAACACACACTGACACACTCACACACTGACAAACTGACACTCACACACTGACAAACTGACAAACACACACTGACAAACTGACACTCACACACTGACACACTCACACACTGACAAACTGACACTCACACACTGACAAACTGACACTCTCACACTGAAACTGACACTCACACACTGACAAACTGACACTCACACACTGACAAACTGTCACTCACACACTGACAAACTGACAAACACACACTGACAAACTGACTCTCACACACTGACAAACTGACACTCACACACTGACAAACTGTCACTCACACACTGACAAACTGACACTCACACACTGACAAACTGTCACTCACACACTGACAAACTGACACTCACACACTGACAAACTGACACACACACTGACAAACTGACACACACACTGACAATCTGACACTCACACACTGACAAACTGACACACACAGTGACAACAAACTGACACTCACACACTGACAAACTGACACTCACACACTGACAAACTGACACTCACACACTGACAAACTGACACTCACACACTGACACACTCTCACACACTGACAAACTGACAAACACACACTGACACACTCACACACTGACATACTGACACTCACACACTGATACACACTCACACACTGACAAACTGACACTCACACACTGACAAACTGACACTCACACACTGACAAACTGACTCTCACACACTGACAAACTGACACTCACACACTGAGACACACACACACTGACAAACTGACACTCACACACTGACAAACTGACAAACACAAACTGACACTCACACACTGACAAACTGACACTCACACACTGACACACACTCACACACTGACAAACTGACACTCACACACTGACAAATTGACACTCACACACTGACAAACTGACACTCACACACTGACAAACTGACACACACTGACAAACTGACACACTCACACTGACAAACTGACACTCACACACTGACAAACTGACAAACACACACTGACAAACACACTCACACACTGACAAACTGACACTCACACACTGACAAACTGACACTCACACACTGACAAACTGACACACACACACTGACAACCTGACACTCACACACTGACAAACTGACAAACACACACTGACAAACTGACACTCACACACTGACAAACTGACACTCACACACTGACAAACTGACAAACACACACTGACAAACTGACACTCACACACTGACAAAGTGACACTCACACACTGACAAACTGACACTCACACACTGACAAACTGACACACACACACTGACAAACTGACACTCACACACTGACAATCTGACAAACACACACTGACAAACTGACACACACACTGACGAACTGCAAACACACACTGACAAACTGACACTCACACACTGACAAACTGACACCCACACACTGACAAACTGACACTCACACACTGACAAACTGACACTCACACACTGACAAACTGACACTCACACACTGACAAACTGACACTCACACACTGACACACACTCACACACTGACAAACTGACACACACACACTGAAAAACTGCAAACACACACTGACAAACTGACACTCACACACTGACAAACTGACACCCACACACTGACAAACTGACAAACACACACTGACAAACTGACTCTCACACACTGACAAACTGACACTCACACACTGACAAACTGTCACTCACACACTGACAAACTGACACTCACACACTGACAAACTGTCACTCACACACTGACAAACTGACACTCACACACTGACAAACTGACACACACACTGACAAACTGACACACACACTGACAATCTGACACTCACACACTGACAAACTGACACACACAGTGACAACAAACTGACACTCACACACTGACAAACTAACACTCACACACTGACAAACTGACACTCACACACTGGCAAACTGACACTCACACACTGACAAACTGACACTCACACACTGACAAACTGACACTCACACACTGACAAACTGACACTCACACACTGACACACTCTCACACACTGACAAACTGACAAACACACACTGACACACTCACACACTGACATACTGACACTCACACACTGATACACACTCACACACTGACAAACTGACACTCACACACTGACAAACTGACACTCACACACTGACAAACTGACTCTCACACACTGACAAATTGACACTCACACACTGACAAACTGACACTCACACACTGACACACACTCACACACTGACAAACTGACACTCACACACTGACAAATTGACACTCACACACTGACAAACTGACACTCACACACTGACAAACTGACACACACTGACAAACTGACACACTCACACTGACAAACTGACACTCACACACTGACAAACTGACAAACACACACTGACAAACTGACACTCACACACTGACAAACTGACACTCACACACTGACAAACTGACACTCACACACTGACAAACTGACACACACACACTGACAACCTGACACTCACACACTGACAAACTGACAAACACACACTGACAAACTGACACTCACACACTGACAAACTGACACTCACACACTGACAAACTGACAAACACACACTGACAAACTGACACTCACACACTGACAAAGTGACACTCACACACTGACAAACTGACACTCACACACTGACAAACTGACACACACACACTGACAAACTGACACTCACACACTGACAATCTGACAAACACACACTGACAAACTGACACACACACTGACACACACTCACACACTGACAAACTGCAAACACACACTGACAAACTGACACTCACACACTGACAAACTGACACCCACACACTGACAAACTGACACTCACACACTGACAAACTGACACTCACACACTGACAAACTGACACTCACACACTGACAAACTGACACTCACACACTGACAAACTGACACTCACACACTGACACACACTCACACACTGACAAACTGACACACACACACTGAAAAACTGCAAACACACACTGACAAACTGACACTCACACACTGACAAACTGACACCCACACACTGACAAACTGACACTCACACACTGACAAACTGACACTCTCACACTGACAAACTGACACTCACACACTGACAAACTGACAAACACACACTGACAAACTGACTCTCACACACTGACAAACTGACACTCACACACTGACAAACTGACACTCACACACTGACAAACATTCACACACTGACAAACTGACACTCACACACTGACAAACTGACACTCACACACTGACAAACTGACACACTCACACTGACAAACTGACACTCACACACTGACAAATTGACACACTCACACTGACAAACTGTCACTCACACACTGACAAACTGACACTCATACACTGACGAACTGCAAACACACACTGACGAACTGACACTCACACACTGACAAACTGACACTCACACACTGACAAACTGACACTCACACACTGACAACCTGACACACTCACACTGACAAACTGACACACACACACAGACAAACTGACACTCACACACTGACAAACTGACACTCACACACTGACAAACACACACTGACAAACTGACACTGACACACTGACACACTGACAAACTGACACTCACACACTGACAAACTGACACTCACACACTGACACACTCACACACTGACAAACTGACACTCACACACTGACAAACTGATACTCTCACACTGACAAACTGACACTCTCACACTGACAAACTGACACACACACACTGACAAACTGACACTCACACACTGACAAACTGACACTCACACACTGACAAACTGACACTCACACACTGACACACACTGACAAACTGACACTCACACTGACAAACTGACAAACACACACTGACAAACTGACACACACACACTGACAAACTGACACTCACACACTGGCAAACTGACACTCACACACTGACAAACTGACACTCACACTGACAAACTGACACTCACACACTGACACACACTCGCACACTGACAAACTGACACTCACACACTGACAAACTGACACTCACACACTGACAAACTGACACTCACACACTGACACACACTCACACACTGACAAACTGACACTCACACACTGACAAACTGACACTCACACACTGACAAACTGACACTCACACACTGACACACTCACACACTGACAAACTGACACTCACACACTGACAAACTGACACTCACACACTGACAAACTGACACACACACACTGACAAACTGACAAACACACACTGACAAACACACACTGACAAACTAACACTCACACACTGACAAATTGACAAACACACACTGACACACACTCACACACTGACAAACTGACACTCACACACTGACACACACTGACAAACTGACACTCACACTGACAAACTGACAAACACACACTGACAAACTGACACTCACACACTGACAAACTGACACTCACACACTGGCAAACTGACACTCACACACTGACAATCTGACACTCACACTGACAAACTGACACTCACACACTGACACACACTCACACACTGAAAAACAGACACTCACACACTGACAACTGACACTCACACACTGACACACTCTCACACTGACAAACTGACACTCACACACTGACAAACTGACAAACACACACTGACAAACTGACACACACACTGACACACTCACACACTGACAAACTGACACTCACACACTGACAAACTGACAAACACACACTGACACACTCACACACTGACAAACTGACACTCACACACTGACAAACTGACAAACACACACTGACAAACTGACACTCACACACTGACAAACTGACACTCACACACTGACAAACTGACACTCTCACACTGAAACCGACACTCACACACTGACAAACTGACACTCACACACTGACAAACTGTCACTCACACACTGACAAACTGACAAACACACACTGACAAACTGACTCTCACACACTGACAAACTGACACTCACACACTGACAAACTGTCACTCACACACTGACAAACTGACACTCACACACTGACAAACTGTCACTCACACACTGACAAACTGACACTCACACACTGACAAACTGACACACACACTGACAAACTGACACACACACTGACAATCTGACACTCACACACTGACAAACTGACACACACAGTGCCAACAAACTGACACTCACACACTGACAAACTAACACTCACACACTGACAAACTGACACTCACACACTGGCAAACTGACACTCACACACTGACAAACTGACACTCACACACTGACAAACTGACACTCACACACTGACACACTCTCACACACTGACAAACTGACAAACACACACTGACACACTCACACACTGACATACTGACACTCACACACTGATACACACTCACACACTGACAAACTGACACTCACACACTGACAAACTGACAAACACAAACTGACACTCACACACTGACAAACTGACACTCACACACTGACACACACTCACACACTGACAAACTGACACTCACACACTGACAAATTGACACTCACACACTGACAAACTGACACTCACACACTGACAAACTGACACACACTGACAAACTGACACACTCACACTGACAAACTGACACTCACACACTGACAAACTGACAAACACACACTGACAAACTGACACTCACACACTGACAAACTGACACTCACACACTGACAAACTGACACTCACACACTGACAAACTGACACACACACACTGACAACCTGACACTCACACACTGACAAACTGACAAACACACACTGACAAACTGACACTCACACACTGACAAACTGACACTCACACACTGACAAACTGACACACACACACTGACAAACTGACACTCACACACTGACACACTCACACACTGACAACCTGACACTCACACACTGACAAACACACACTGACAAACTGACACTCAAACACTGACACACTCACACACTGACAAACTGACACTCACACACTGACAAACTGACAAACACACACTGACACACTCACACACTGTCAAACTGACACTCGCACACTGACAAACTGACACTCGCACCCTGACAAACTGACACACACACACACTGACAAACTGACACTCACACACTGACAAACTGACACTCACACACTGACAAACTGACACTCACACACTGACACACTCACACACTGACAAACTGACACTCACACACTGACAAACTGACACTCTCACACTGACAAACTGACACTCACACACTGACAAACTGACACTCACTCACTGACAAACTGACAAACACACACTGACAAACTGACTCTCACACACTGACAAACTGACACTCACACTGACAAACTGACAAGCACACACTGAGAAACTAACACACACACACTGACAAACTGACACTCACACACTGGCAAACTGACACTCACACACTGACAAACTGACACTCACACTGACAAACTGACATTCACACACTGACACACACTCACACACTGACAAACTGACACACACACTGACAAACTGACACTCACACACTGACAAACTGACACTCACACACTGACACACACTCACACACTGACAAACTGACACTCACACATTGACAAACTGACACTGACACACTGACACACTCACACACTGACAAACTGACACTCACACACTGACAAACTGACAAACACACACTGACAAACTGACACTCACACACTGACACACTCACACACTGACAAACTGACACTCACACACTGACAAACTGACAAACACACACTGACAAACTGACACTCACACACTGACAAACTGACACACACGCTGACAAACTGACACTCACACACACTGACAAACTGAGACTCACACACTGACAAACTGAGACTCACACACTGACAAACTGACACTCACACACTGACAAACTGACATACACGCTGACAAACTGACAAACACACACTGACAAACTGACAAACACACACTGACAAACTGACACTCACACACTGACAAACTGACAAACACACACTGACACACACTCACACACTGACGAACTGGCACTCACACACTGACACACACTGACAAACTGACACTCACACTGACAAACTGACAAACACACACTGACAAACTGACACTCACACACTGACAAACTGACACTCACACACTGGCAAACTGACACTCACACACTGACAATCTGACACTCACACTGACAAACTGACACTCACACACTGACACACACTCACACACTGACAAACTGACACTCACACACTGACAAACTGACACTCACACACTGACACACACTCTCACACTGACAAACTGACACTCACACACTGACAAACTGACACTCACACATTGACACACTCTCACACTGACAAACTGACACTCACACACTGACAAACTGACAAACACACACTGACAAACTGACACTCACACACTGACACACTCACACACTGACAAACTGACACTCACACACTGACAAACTGACAAACATACACTGACACACTCACACACTGACAAACTGACACTCACACACTGACAAACTGACAAACACACACTGAAAAACTGACACTCACACACTGACACACTCACACACTGACAAACTGACACTCACACACTGACAAACTGACACTCTCACACTGACAAACTGACACTCACACACTGACAAACTGACACTCACACACTGACAAACTATCACTCACACACTGACAAACTGACAAACACACACTGACAAACTGACTCTCGCACACTGACAAACTGACACTCACACACTGACAAACTGTCACTCACACTCTGACAAACTGACACTCACACACTGACAAACTGTCACTCACACACTGACAAACACACACTGACAAACTGACTCTCAAACACTGACAAACTGACACTCACACACTGACAAACTGACACTCACACACTGACAAACTGACACTCACACACTGACACACACTCACACACTGACAAACTGACACTTGCACACTGACAAACTGACACACTCACAAACTGACAAACTGACACTCACACACTGACAAACTGACAAACACACACTGACAAACTGACACTCACACACTGACACACTCACACACTGACAAACTGACACTCACACACTGACAAACTGACACACTGACAAACTGACACTCACACACTGACGAACTGACACTCTCACACTGACAAACTGACACTCACACACTGACAAACTGACACTCGCACACTGACAAACTGACACTTGCACACTGACAAACTGACACCATCACACACTGACAAACTGACACTCACACACTGACAAACTGACAAACACACACTGCCAAACTGACACTCACACACTGACACACTCACACACTGACAAACTGACACTCACACACTGACAAACTGACAAACACACACTGACACACTCACACACTGACAAACTGACACTCACACACTGACAAACTGACAAACACACACTGACAAACTGACACTCACACACTGACACACTCACACACTGACAAACTGACACACACTGACAAACTGACACTCTCACACTGACAAACTGACACTCACACACTGACAAACTGACACACACACTGACAAACTGACACTCACACACTGACAATATGACACTCACACACTGACAAACTGACACACACCGTGACAACAAACTAACACTCACACACTGACAAACTGACACTCACACACTGACAAACTGACACTCACACCCTGACAAACTGACACTCACACACTGACAAACTGACACTCACACACTGACACACACTCACACACTGACAAACTGACAAACAAACACTGACACACTGACACACTCACACACTGACACTCACACACTGATACACACTCACACACTGACAAACTGACACTCACACACTGACAAACTGACACACTCACACTGACAAACTGACACACTCACACACTGACAAACTGCCACTCACACACTGACAATCTGACACTCACACACTGACAAACTGACACACACACTGACAAACTGACTCTCAAACACTGACAAACTGACACTCACACACTGATACACACTCACACACTGACAAACTGACACTCACACACTGACAAACTGACCAACACAAACTGACACTCACACACTGACAAACTGACACTCACACACTGACAAACTGACACTCACACACTGACAAACTGACACTCACGCACTGACAAACTGACACTCACACACTGACAAACTGACACTCACACACTGACAAACTGACAAACTGACACACTCACACTGACAAACTGACACACTCACACTGACAAACTGACACTCACACACTGACAAACTGACAAACACACACTGACAAACTGACACTCACACACTGACACACACTCACACACTGACAAACTGACACTCACACACTGACAAACTGCAAACACACACTGACAAACTGACACACACTGACAAACTGACACTCACACACTGACAAACTGACACTCTCACACTGACAAACTGACACTCACACACTGACAAACTGACACTCACTCACTGACAAACTGTCAATCACACACTGACAAACTGACAAACACACACTGACAAACTGACTCTCACACACTGACAAACTGACACTCACACACTGACAAACTGACACTCACACACTGACACACACTCACACACTGACAAACTGACACTCACACACTGACAAACTGACACTCACACACTGACAAACTGACACTCACACACTGACACACACTCACACACTGACAAACTGACACTCACACACTGACAAACTGACACTCACAAACTGACAGACACACACTGACAAACTGACTCTCACACACTGACAAACTGACACTCACACACTGACAAACTGACACTCACACACTGACACACACTCACACACTGACAAACTGACACACACACTGACAAACTGACACTCACACACTGACAAACTGACACTCACCAACTGACACACTCACACTGACAAACTGACAAACACACACTGACAAACTGACAAACACACACTGACAAACTGACACTCACACACTGACAAAGTGACACTCACACACTGACAAACTGACACACACACTGACAAACTGACACTCACACACTGACAATCTGACAAACACACACTGACAAACTGACACACACACTGACACACACTCACACACTGACAAACTGACACTCACACACTGACAAACTGCAAACACACACTGACAAACTGACACTCACACACTGACAAACTGACACTCACACACTGACAAACTGACACTCACACACTGACAAACTGACTCTCACGCACTGACAAACTGACACTCACACACTGACAAACTGACACTCACACACTGACAAACACTCACACACTGACAAACTGACACTCACACACTGAAAAACTGCAAACACACACTGACAAACTGACACTCACACACTGACAAACTGACACCCACACACTGACAAACTGACACTCACACACTGACAAACTGACACTCTCACACTGACAAACTGACACTCACACACTGACAAACTGACACTCACACACTGACACACACTCACACACTGACAAACTGACACACACACTGACAAACTGACACTCACACACTGACAAACTGACACTCACCAACTGACACACTCACACTGACAAACTGACAAACACACACTGACAAACTGACAAACACACACTGACAAACTGACACTCACACACTGACAAAGTGACACTCACACACTGACAAACTGACACACACACTGACAAACTGACACTCACACACTGACAATCTGACAAACACACACTGACAAACTGACACACACACTGACACACACTCACACACTGACAAACTGACACTCACACACTGACAAACTGCAAACACACACTGACAAACTGACACTCACACACTGACAAACTGACACTCACACACTGACAAACTGACACTCACACACTGACAAACTGACTCTCACACACTGACAAACTGACACTCACACACTGACAAACTGACACTCACACACTGACAAACACTCACACACTGACAAACTGACACTCACACACTGAAAAACTGCAAACACACACTGACAAACTGACACTCACACACTGACAAACTGACACCCACACACTGACAAACTGACACTCACACACTGACAAACTGACACTCTCACACTGACAAACTGACACTCACACACTGACAAACTGACACTCACACACTGACAAACTGACAAACACACACTGACAAACTGACTCTCACACACTGACAAACTGACACTCACACACTGACAAACTGACACTCACACACTGACAAACATTCACACACTGACAAACTGACACTCACACACTGACAAACTGACACTCACACACTGACAAACTGACACACTCACACTGACAAACTGACACTCACACACTGACAAATTGACACACTCACACTGACAAACTGTCACTCACACACTGACACACACTGACACACTGACAAACTGACACTCATACACTGACGAACTGCAAACACACACTGACGAACAGACACTCACACACTGACAAACTGACACTCACACACTGACAAACTGACACTCACACACTGACAACCTGACACACTCACACTGACAAACTGACACACACACACAGACAAACTGACACTCACACACTGACAAACTGACACTCACACACTGACAGACTGACATTCACCCACTGACAAACTGACACTCACACTGACAACCTGACACACTCACACTGAGAAACTGACACTCAAACACGGACAAACTGACACTCACACACTGACAAACTGACACTCACACACTGACAAACTGACAAACACACATTGACAAACTGACACACACACATTGACAAACTGACACACACACACTGACACTCACACACTGACAAACTGACTCTCACACACTCACACACTGACAAACTGACACTCACACACTGACAAACTGACACTCACACACTGACAAACTGACACTCACACACTGACAAACTGACACACACACACTGACAAACTGACACTCACACACTGACAAACACACACTGACAAACTGTCACTCACACACTGACACACACTCACACACTGACAAACTGACACTCACACACTGACAAACTGACAAACACACACTGACAAACTGACACTCACACACTGACAAACTGACACTCACACACTGACAAACTGACAAACACACACTGACAAACTGACTCTCACACACTGACAAACTGACACTCACACACTGACAAACTGACACTCACGCACTGACACACACTCACACACTGACAAACTGACAATCACACACTGACAAACTGACACTCACACACTGACAAACTGACACTCACACACTGACACACACTCACACACTGACAAACTGACACTCACACACTGACAAACTGACACTCACACACTGACAAACTGACACTCACACACTGACAAACACACACTGACAAACTGACACTCACACACTGACACATACTCACACACTGACAAACTGACACTCTCACACTGACAAACTGACACTCACACACTGACAAACTGACACTCACACACTGACAAACTGACACTCACACACTGACAAACTGACACTCACGCACTGACAAATTGACACACTCACACTGACAAACTGACACTCACACACTGACACACACTGACAAACTGACACTCACACACTGACAAACTGACACTCACACACTGACAAACTGACACTCACACACTGACAAACTGACACACACACACTGACAAACTGACACTCACACACTGACAAACTGACACTCGCACACTGACAGACTGACATTCACCCACTGACAAACTGACACTCACACTGACAACCTGACACACTCACACTGAGAAACTGACACTCAAACACTGACAAACTGACACTCACACACTGACAAACTGACACTCACACACTGACAAACTGATATTCACACACTGACAAACTGACACTCATACACTGACAAACTGCCACTCACACACTGACAAACTGACAAACACACATTGACAAACTGACACACACACACTGACAAATACACACTGAGAAACTGACACACACACACTGACAAACTGACACTCACACACTGACAAACTGACACACACACACTGACAAACTGACACTCACACACTTACAACCTGACAAACACACACTGACAAACACACACTGACAAACTGACACTCACACACTGACAAACTGACACACACACACTGACAAACTGACACTCACACACTGACACACTGACACTCACACACTGACAAACTGACACATACGCTGACAAACTGACACTCACACACACTGACAAACTGACACTCACACACTGACAAACTGACAAACACACACTGACAAACTGACACTCACACACTGACAAACTGACAAACACACACTGACACACACACACACACTGACAAACTGACACTCACACACTGACAAACACTCACACACTGACAAACTGACACTCACACTGACAAACTGACAAACACACACTGACAAACTGACACTCACAAACTGACAAACTGACACTCACACACTGACAAACTGACACTCACACACTGACAAACACTCACACACTGACAAACTGACACTCACACACACAAACTAACACTCACACACTGACAAACTAACACTCACACTGATAAACTGACACTCACACACTGACAAACTGACACTCACACACTGACAAACTGACACACACTGACAACCTGACACACTCACACTGACAAACTGACATTCAAACACTGACAAACTGACACTCACACACTGACAAACTGACACTCACACACTGACAAACTGACACTCACGCACTGACAAACTGACACTCACACTGACAAACTGACACTCACACACTGACAAACTGACACTCACACACTCACACACTGACAAACTGACACACTCACACTCACACACTGACACACACTCACACACTGACAAACTGACACTCACACACTGACAAACTGACACTCACACACTGACAAATTGACACACTCACACTGACAAACTGACACTAACACACTGACAAACTGACAATCACACACTGACAAACTGACAAACACACACTGACAAACTGACACTCACACACTGACAAACTGACACTCACACACTGACAAACTGACAAACACAAACTGACACTCACACACTGACAAACTGACACTCACACACTGACAAACTGACACTCACACACTGACAAACTGACACTCACACACTGACAAACTGACACACTCACACACTGACACACACTGACAAACTGACACTCACACTGACAAACTGACAAACACACACTGACAAACTGACACTCACACTGACAAACTGACAAACACACACTGACACACACTGACACACTGACAAACTGACACTCACACACTGACACACACTGACAAACTGACACTCACACACTGACAAACTGACACTCACACACTGACAAACTGACACTCACACACTGACAAACTGACACGCACACACTGACACACTCACACACTGACAAACTGACACACACTGACAAACTGACAAACACACACTGACAAACTGACACTCACACACTGACACACTCACACACTGACAAATTGACACTCACACACTGACAAACTGACACTCACACACTGACAAACTGACAAACACACACTGACAAACTGACTCTCACACACTGACAAACTGACACTCACACACTGACAAACTGACACTCACACACTGACACACACTCATACACTGACAAACTGACACTCACACACTGACAAACTGACACTCACACACTGACACACACTCAGACACTGACAAACTGACACTAACACACTGACAAACTGACACTCACACACTGACAAACTGACACTCACACACTGACAAACTGACACTCACACACTGACACACACTCATACACTGACAAACTGACACTCACACACTGACAAACTGACACTCACACACTGACACACACTCAGACACTGACAAACTGACACTAACACACTGACAAACTGACACTCACACACTGACACACACTCACACACTGACAAACTGACACTCACACACTGACAAACTGACACTCGCACACTGACAAACTGACACACTCACACTGACAAACTGACACTCACACACTGACAAATTGACACACTCACACTGACAAACTGACACTCACACACTGACAAACTGACACGCACACATTGACAAACTGACACACACACACTGACAAACTGACACTCACACACTGACAAACTGACAAACACACACTGACACACACTCACACAGACAAACTGACACTCACACACTGACAAACTGCAAACACACACTGACAAACTGACACTCACACACTGACAAACTGACACTCACACACTGACAACCTGACACACTCACACTGACAAACTGACACTCACACACTGACAAACTGATATTCACACACTGACAAACTGACACTCATACACTGACAAACTGACACTCACACACTGACAAACTGACAAACACACATTGACAAATTGACACTCACACACTGACAAACACACACTGACAAACTGACACTCACACACTGACACACACTGACAAACTGACACTCACACTGACAAACTGACACTCACACACTGACAAACTGACACTCACACACTGACAAACTGACAAACACACACTGACAAACTGACAAACACACACTGACAAACTGACACTCACACACTGACAAACTGACACTCACACACTGACACTCACACACTGACAAACTGACACACACTCACACACTGACAAACTGACACTCACACACTGACAAACTGACACTCACACAATGACAAACTGACAAACACACACTTACAAACTGACAATCACACACTGACAAACTGACACCCACACGCTGACACACTGACACCCACACAATGACAAACTGACACTCACACACTGACAAACTGACACTCACACACCGACAAACTGACACTCACACACTGACAAACTGACACTCACACACCGACAAACTGACACTCACACACTGACAAACTGACACTCACACACTGACAAACTGACACTCACACTGACAAACTGACACTCACACACCGACAAACTGACACTCGCACACTGACAAACTGACACTCGCACACTGACAAACTGACACTCGCACACTGACAAACTGCCACTCACACACTGACAAACTGACACACACACACACTGACAAACTGACACTCACACACTGACAAACCGACACTCACACTGACAAACTGACACTCACACACCGACAAACTGACACTCGCACACTGACAAACTGACACTCGCACACTGACAAACTGCCACTCACACACTGACAAACTGACACTCACACACTGACAAACTGCCACTCACACACTGACAAACTGACACACACACACACTGACAAACTGACACTCACACACCGACAAACTGACACTCGCACACTGACAAACTGACACTCGCACACTGACAAACTGACACTCGCACACTGACAAACTGCCACTCGCACACTGACAAACTGCCACTCACACACTGACAAACTGACACACACACACACTGACAAACTGACACTCACACACTGACAAACCGACACTCACACTGACAAACTGACACTCACACACCGACAAACTGACACTCGCACACTGACAAACTGACACTCGCACACTGACAAACTGACACTCGCACACTGACAAACTGCCACTCACACACTGACAAACTGACACTCACACACTGACAAACTGCCACTCACACACTGACAAACTGACACACACACACACTGACAAACTGACACTCACACACCGACAAACTGACACTCGCACACTGACAAACTGACACTCGCACACTGACAAACTGACACTCGCACACTGACAAACTGCCACTCGCACACTGACAAACTGCCACTCACACACTGACAAACTGCCACTCACACACTGACAAACTGACACACACACACACTGACAAACTGACACTCACACACTGACAAACCGACACTCACACTGACAAACTGACACTCACACACCGACAAACTGACACTCGCACACTGACAAACTGACACTCGCACACTGACAAACTGACACTCGCACACTGACAAACTGCCACTCACACACTGACAAACTGCCACTCACACACTGACAAACTGACACACACACACACTGACAAACTGACACTCACACACTGACAAACCGACACTCACACACTGACAAACCAACACTCACACACTGACAAACCGACACTCACACACTGACACACACTCACACACTGACAAACTGACACTCACACACTGACACTCACACACTGACAAACTGACACCCACACACTGACAAACTGACACTCACACACTGACACTCACACTGACAAACTGACACTCACACACTGACAAACTGACACTCACACACTGACACACTGACACTCACACGCTCACACACTGACAAACTGACACTCACACACTGACAAACTGACACTCACACACTGACACACACTCACACACTGACAAACTGACAAACACACACTGACACACTCACACACTGACATACTGACACTCACACACTGATACACACTCACACACTGACAAACTGACACTCACACACTGACAAACTGACACTCACACACTGACAAACTGACACACTCACACTGACAAACTGACACACACACTGACAAACTGACTCTCACACACTGACAAACTGACACTCACACACTGACAAACTGACACACTCACACACTGACAAACTGACACTCACACACTGACAAACTGACAAACACAAACTGACACACACTGACAAACTGACACTCACACACTGACAAACTGACACTCACACACTGACAAACTGACACTCACACACTGACAAACTGACACTCACACACTGACACACACTCACACACTGACAAACTGACACTCACACACTGAAAAAACTGACACACACACTGACAAACACACTGACAAACTGACACTCACACACTGACAAACTGACACTCACACACTGACAAACTGACACACTCACACACTGACAAACTGACACTCACACACTGACAAACAGACAAACACAAACTGACACTCACACACTGACAAACTGACACACACACTGACAAACTGACACTCACACACTGACAAACTGACACTCACACACTGACAAACTGACACTCACACTGACAAACTGACACTCACACACTGACAAACTGACAAACACACACTGACAAACTTACACTCACACACTGATAAACTGACACTCACACACTGACAAACTGACACTAACACACTGACACACACTCACACACTGACAAACTGACACTCACACACTGAAAAAACTGACACTCACACACTGACAAACTGACACTCACACACTGACAAACACACACTGACAAACTGACACTCACACACTGACAAACTGACACTCACACACTGACAAACTGACAAACTTACACTCACACACTGACAAACTGACACTCACACACTGACACACACTCACACACTGAAAAACTGACACTCACACACTGAAAAAACTGACACTCACACACTGACAAACTGACACTCACACACTGACAAACTGACACTCACACGTTGACAAACACACACTGACAAACTGACACTCACACACTGACAAACTGACACTCACACACTGACAAACTGACAAACTTACACTCACACACTGACAAACTGACACACACACACTGAAACTGACAAACACACACTGACAAACTGACACTCACACACTGACACACACTCACACACTGAAAAACTGACACTCATACACTGACAAACTGCAAACACACACTGACAAACTCACACTCACACACTGACAAACTGACACTCACACACTGACAACCTGACACACTCACACTGACAAACTGACATTCAAACACTGACAAACTGACACTCACACACTGACAAACTGAGACTCACACACTGACAAACTGACACTCACGCACTGACAAACTGACACTCACACACTGACAAACTGACACTCACACACTGACACACACTCACACACTGACAAACTGACACACTCACACTCACACACTGACACACACTCACACACTGGCAAACTGACACTCACACACTGACAAACTGACACTCACACACTGACAAATTGACACACTCACACTGACAAACTGACACTCACACACTGACAAACTGACACTCACACACTGACAAACTGACACTCACACACTGACAAACTGACACTCACACACTGACAAACTGACACTCACACACTGACAAACTGACACTCACACTGACAAACTGACACTCCCACACTGACAAACTGACACTCACACACTGACAAACTGACACTCACACACTGACAAACTGACACGCACACACTGACACACTCACACACTGGCAAACTGACACTCACACACTGACAAACTGACAAACACACACTGACAAACTGACACTCACACACTGACACACTCACACACTGACAAATTGACACTCACACACTGACAAACTGACACTCACACACTGACAAACTGACAAACACACACTGACAAACTGACTCTCACACATTGACAAATTGACACTCACACACTGACACACACTCACACACTGACAAACTGACACTCACACACTGACAAACCGACACTCGCACACTGACAAACTGACACACTCACACTGACAAACTGACACTCACACACTGACAAATTGACACACTCACACTGACAAACTGACACTCACACACTGACAAACTGACACTCACACACTGACAAACTGACACACACACACTGACAAACTGACACTCACATACTGACACACACTCACACACTGACAAACTGACACTCACACACTGACAAACTGACAAACACACACTGACAAACTGACACTCACACACTAACAAACTGACACTCACACACTGACAAACTGACAAACACACACTGACAAACTGACTCTCACACACTGACAAACTGACACTCACACACTGACAAACTGACACTCACACACTGACACACACTCACACACTGACAAACTGACAGTCACACACTGACAAACTGACACTCACACACTGACAAACTGACACTCACACACTGACACACACTCACACACTGACAAACTGACACTCACACACTGACAAACTGACACTCACACACTGACAAACTGACACTCACACACTGACAAACACACACTGACAAACTGACACTCACACACTGACACACACTCACACACTGACAAACTGACACTCTCACACTGACAAACTGACACTCACACACTGACAAACTGACACTCACACACTGACAAACTGACACTCACACACTGACAAACTGACACTCACGCACTGACAAATTGACACACTCACACTGACAAACTGACACTCACACACTGACACACACTGACAAACTGACACTCACACACTGACAAACTGACACTCACACACTGACAAACTGACACTCACACTCTGACAAACTGACACACACACACTGACAAACTGACACTCACACACTGACAAACTGACACTCGCACACTGACAGACTGACATTCACCCACTGACAAACTGACACTCACACTGACAACCTGACACACTCACACTGAGAAACTGACACTCAAACACTGACAAACTGACACTCACACACTGACAAACTGACACTCACACACTGACAAACTGATATTCACACACTGACAAACTGACACTCATACACTGACAAACTGCCACTCACACACTGACAAACTGACAAACACACATTGACAAACTGACACACACACACTGACAAATACACACTGACAAACTGACACTCATACACTGACAAACTGACACACACACACTGACAAACTGACACTCACACACTTACAAACTGACAAACACACACTGACAAACACACACTGACAAACTGACACTCACACACTGACAAACTGACACACACACACTGACAAACTGACACTCACAGACTGACAGACTGACACTCACACACTGACAAACTGACACATACGCTGACAAACTGACACTCACACACACTGACAAACTGAGACTCACACACTGACAAACTGACATGCACGCTGACAAACTGACAAACACACACTGACAAACTGACAAACACACACTGACAAACTGACACTCACAAACTGACAAACTGACACTCACACACTGACAAACTGACACTCACACACTGACAAACACTCACACACTGACAAACTGACACTCACACACTGACAAACTGACACTCACACACTGACAAACTAACACTCACACTGACAAACTGACACTCACACACTGACAAACTGACACTCACACACTGACACACACTCACACACTGACAAACTGACACTCACACACTGAAAAAACTGACACTCACACACTGACAAACTGACACTCACACACTGACAAACTGACACTCACACACTGACAAACTGACACTCACACACTGAAAAAACTGACACTCACACACTGACAAACTGACACTCACACACTGACAAACTGACACTCACACACTGAAAAAACTGACACTCACACACTGACAAACTGACACTCACACACTGACAAACTGACACACACACACTGACACACACTCACACTGAAAAACTGACACTCATACACTGACAAACTGCAAACACACACTGACAAACTGACACTCACACACTGACAAACTGACACTCACACACTGTCAACCTGACACTCACACACTGACAACCTGACACACTCACACTGACAAACTGACACTCACACACTGACAAACTGACACTCACACACTGACAAACTGACACTCACGCACTGACAAACTGACACTCACACACTGACAAACTGACACTCACACACTGACACACACTCACACACTGACAAACTGACACACTCACACTCACACACTGACACACACTCACACACTGACAAACTGACACTCACACACTGACAAACTGACACTCACACACTGACAAATTGACACACTCACACTGACAAACTGACACTAACACACTGACAAACTGACAATCACACACTGACAAACTGACAAACACACACTGACAAACTGACACTCACACACTGACAAACTGACACTCACACACTGACAAACTGACAAACACAAACTGACACTCACACACTGACAAACTGACACTCACACACTGACAAACTGACACTCACACACTGACAAACTCACACTCACACACTGACAAACTGACACACTGACACACACTGACAAACTGACACTCACACTGACAAACTGACAAACACACACTGACAAACTGACACTCTACACTGACAAACTGACAAACACACACTGACACACACTCACACACTGACAAACTGACACTCACACACTGACACACACTGACAAACTGACACTCACACTGACAAACTGACACTCACACACTGACAAACTGACACTCACACACTGACAAACTGACACTCACACACTGACAAACTGACACGCACACACTGACACTCACACACTGACAAACTGACACTCACACACTGACAAACTGACAAACACACACTGACAAACTGACACTCACACACTGACACACTCACACACTGACAAATTGACACTCACACACTGACAAACTGACACTCACACACTGACAAACTGACAAACACACACTGACAAACTGACTCTCACACACTGACAAACTGACACTCACACACTGACAAACTGACACTCACACACTGACACACACTCAGACACTGACAAACTGACACTCACACACTGTCAAACTGACACTCACACACTGACACACACTCACACACTGACAAACTGACACTCACACACTGACAAACTGACACTCGCACACTGACAAACTGACACACTCACACTGACAAACTGACACTCACACACTGACAAATTGACACACTCACACTGACAAACTGACACTCACACACTGACAAACTGACACTCACACACTGACAAACGGACACACACACACTGACAAACTGACACACACTGACAAACTGACAAACACACACTGACACACACTCACACAGACAAACTGACACTCACACACTGACAAACTGCAAACACACACTGACAAACTGACACTCACGCACTGACAAACTGACACTCACACACTGACAAACTGACACTCACACACTGACAACCTGACACACTCACACTGACAAACTGACACTCACACACTGACAAACTGATATTCACACACTGACAAACTGACACTCATACACTGACAAACTGACAAACACACATTGACAAATTGACACTCACACACTGACAAACACACACTGACAAACTGACACTCACACACTGACACACACTGACAAACTGACACTCACACTGACAAACTGACACTCACACACTGACAAACTGACACTCACACACTGACAAACTGACAAACACACACTGACAAACTGACAAACACACACTGACAAACTGACACTCACACACTGACAAACTGACACTCACACACTGACACTCACACACTGACAAACACTCACACACTGACAAACTGACACTCACACACTGACAAACTGACACTCACACAATGACAAACTGACAAACACACACTTACAAACTGACACTCACACACTGACAAACTGACACCCACACGCTGACACACTGACACCCACACGCTGACACTCACAAGCTGACAAACTGACACACACACAATGACAAACTGACACTCACACACTGACAAACTGCCACTCACACACCGACAAACTGACACTCACACACTGACAAACTGACACTCACACACCGACAAACTGCCACTCACACACTGACAAACTGACACTCACACACTGACAAACTGACTCTCACACTGACAAACTGACACTCGCACACTGACAAACTGCCACTCGCACACTGACAAACTGACACTCGCACACTGACAAACTGCCACTCACACACTGACAAACTGACACTCACACACTGACAAACTGCCACTCATACACTGACAAACTGACAAACACACATTGACAAATTGACACTCACACACTGACAAACTGACAAACACACACTGACAAACTGACACTCACACACTGACAAACTGACACTCACACACTGACACACACTCACACACTGACAAACTGACACTCACACACTGACAAACTGACACTCACACAATGACACACTGTCAAACACACACTGACAAACTGACACTCACACACTGACACACACTGACAAACTGACACTCACACTGACAAACTGACACTCACACACTGACAAACTGACACTCACACACTGACAAACTGACAAACACACACTGACAAACTGACAAACACACACTGACAAACTGACACTCACACACTGACAAACTGACACTCACACACTGACACTCACACACTGACAAACTGACACTCACACACTGACACACACTCACACACTGACAAACTGACACTCACACACTGACAAACTGACACTCACACAATGACAAACTGACAAACACACACTTACAAACTGACAGTCACACACTGACAAACTGACACCCACACGCTGACACACTGACACCCACACGCTGACACTCACACGCTGACAAACTGACACACACACAATGACAAACTGACACACACACAATGACAAACTGACACTCACACACTGACAAACTGACACTCACACACCGACAAACTGACACTCACACACTGACAAACTGACACTCACACACCGACAAACTGACACTCACACACTGACAAACTGACACTCACACACTGACAAACTGACACTCACACTGACAAACTGACACTCTCACACTGACAAACTGACACTCGCACACTGACAAACTGACACTCGCACACTGACAAACTGCCACTCACACACTGACAAACTGACACTCACACACTGACAAACTGCCACTCACACACTGACAAACTGACACTCACACACTGACAAACTGACACTCACACACTGACAAACCGACACTCACACACTGACACACACTCACAAACTGACAAACTGACACTCACACACTGACACTCACACACTGACAAACTGACACCCACACACTGACAAACTGACACTCACACACTGACACTCACACTGACAAACTGACACTCACACACTGACAAACTGACACTCACACACTGACAAACTGACACTCACACACTCACACACTGACAAACTGACACTCACACACTGACACTCACACACTGACAAACTGACACTCACACACTCACACACACTCACACACTGACACACTGACATACTGACACTCACACACTGATACACACACTGACAAACTGACTCTCACACACTGACAAACTGAAACTCACACACTGACAAACTGACACACTCACACACTGACAAACTGACACTCACACACTGACAAACAGACAAACACAAACTGACACTCACACACTGACAAACTGACACTCACACACTGACAAACTGACACTCACACACTGACAAACTGACACTCACACTGACAAACTGACACTCACACACTGACAAACACACACTGACAAACTTACACTCACACACTGACAAACTGACACTCACACACTGACAAACTGACACTCACACACTGACAAACTGACACTCACACACTGACACACACTCACACACTGACAAACTGACACTCACACACTGAAAAAACTGACACTCACACACTGACAAACTGACACTCACACACTGACAAACACACACTGGCAAACTGACACTCACACACTGACAAACTGACACTCACACACTGACAAACTGACAAACTTACACTCACACACTGACAAACTGACACTCACACACTGACACACACTCACACACTGACAAACTGACACTCACACACTGAAAAAACTGACACTCACACACTGACAAACTGACACTCACACACTGACAAACTGACACTCACACATTGACAAACACACTGACAAACTGACACTCACACACTGACAAACTGACACTCACACACTGACAAACTGACAAACTTACACTCACACACTGACAAACTGACACACACCCATTGAAACTGACAAACACACACTGACAAACTGACAAACTTACACTCACACACTGACAAACTGACACACACCCATTGAAACTGACAAACACACACTGACAAACTGACACTCACACACTGACACACACTCACACACTGAAAAACTGACACTCATACACTGACAAACTGCAAACACACACTGACAAACTGACACTCACACACTGACAAACTGACACTCACACACTGACAACCTGACACACTCACACTGACAAACTGACATTCAAACACTGACAAACTGACACTCACACACTGACAAACTGAGACTCACACACTGACAAACTGACACTCACGCACTGACAAACTGACACTCACACACTGACACACACTCACACACTGACAAACTGACACACTCACACTCACACACTGACACACACTCACACACTGACAAACTGACACTCACACACTGACAAACTGACACTCACACACTGACAAATTGACACACTCACACTGACAAACTGACACTCACACACTGACAAACTGACAATCACACACTGACAAACTGACACTCACACACCGACAAACTGACACTCACACACTGACAAACTGACAAACACAAACTGACACTCACACACTGACAAACTGACACTCACACACTGACAAACTGACACTCACACACTGACAAACTGACACTCACACACTGACACACACTGACAAACTGACACTCACACACTGACAAACTGACACTCACACACTGACAAACTGACAAACACACACTGACAAACTGACACTCACACACTGACAAACTGACAAACACACACTGACACACACTCACACACTGACAAACTGACACTCACACACTGACACACACTGACAAACTGACACTCACACACTGACAAACTGACACTCACACACTGACAAACTGACACTCACACACTGACAAACTGACACGCACACACTGACACACTCACACACTGACAAACTGACACTCACACACTGACAAACTGACAAACACACACTGACAAACTGACACTCACACACTGACACACTCACACACTGACAAATTGACACTCACACACTGACAAACTGACACTCACACACTGACAAACTGACAAACACACACTGACAAACTGACTCTCACACACTGACAAACTGACACTCACACACTGACAAACTGACACTCACACACTGACACACACTCACACACTGACAAACTGACACTCACACACTGAAAAAACTGACACTCACACACTGAAAAAACTGACACTCACACACTGACAAACTGACACTCACACACTGACAAACTGACACTCACACATTGACAAACACACACTGACAAACTGACACTCACACACTGACAAACTGACACTCACACACTGACAAACTGACAAACTTACACTCACACACTGACAAACTGACACACACACACTGAAACTGACAAACACACACTGACAAACTGACACTCACACACTGACACACACTCACACACTTAAAAACTGACACTCATACACTGACAAACTGCAAACACACACTGACAAACTGACACTCACACACTGACAAACTGACACTCACACACTGACAACCTGACACACTCACACTGACAAACTGACATTCAAACACTGACAAACTGACACTCACACACTGACAAACTGAGACTCACACACTGACAAACTGACACTCACGCACTGACAAACTGACACTCACACACTGACAAACTGACACTCACACACTGACACACACTCACACACTGACAGACTGACACACTCACACTCACACACTGACACACACTCACACACTGACAAACTGACACTCACACACTGACAAACTGACAATCACACACTGACAAACTGACAAACACACACTGACAAACTGACACTCACACACCGACAAACTGACACTCACACACTGACAAACTGACAAACACAAACTGACACTCACACACTGACAAACTGACACTCACACACTGACAAACTGACACTCACACACTGACAAACTGACACTCACACACTGACAAACTGACACACTCACACACTGACACACACTGACAAACTGACACTCACACTGACAAACTGACAAACACACACTGACAAACTGACACTCACACACTGACAAACTGACAAACACACACTGACACACACTCACACACTGACAAACTGACACTCACACACTGATACACACTGACAAACTGACACTCACACTGACAAACTGACACTCACACACTTACAAACTGACACTCACACACTGACAAACTGACACTCACACACTGACAAACTGACACGCACACACTGACACACTCACACACTGACAAACTGACACTCACACACTGACAAACTGACAAACACACACTGACAAACTGACACTCACACACTGACACACTCACACACTGACAAATTGACACTCACACACTGACAAACTGACACTCACACACTGACAAACTGACAAACACACATTGACAAACTGACTCTCACACACTGACAAACTGACACTCACACACTGACAAACTGACACTCACACACTGACACACACTCATACACTGACAAACTGACACTCACACACTGACAAACTGACACTCACACACTGACACACACTCACACACTGACAAACTGACACTCACACACTGACAAACTGACACTCACACACTGACACACACTCACACACTGACAAACTGACACTCACACACTGACACACACTCATACACTGACAAACTGACACTCACACACTGACAAACTGACACTCACACACTGACACACACTCACACACTGACAAACTGACACTCACACACTGACAAACTGACACTCGCACACTGACAAACTGACACACTCACACTGACAAACTGACACTCACACACTGACAAATTGACACACTCACACTGACAAACTGACACTCACACACTGACAAACTGACACTCACACACTGACAAACTGACACACACACACTGACAAACTGACAAACACACACTGACAAACTGACACTCACAAACTGACAAACTGACACTCACACACTGACAAACTGACACTCACACACTGACAAACTGACACTCACACACTGACACACACTCACACAGACAAACTGACACTCACACACTGACAAACTGCAAACACACACTGACAAACTGACACTCACACACTGACAAACTGACACTCACACACTGACAACCTGACACACCCACACTGACAAACTGACACTCACACACTGACAAACTGATATTCACACACTGACAAACTGACACTCATACACTGACAAACTGACACTCACACACTGACAAAGTGACAAACACACTTTGACAAACTGACACTCACACACTGACAAACACACACTGACAAACTGACACTCACACACTGACACACACTGACAAACTGACACTCACACACTGACAAACTGACAAACACACACTGACAAACTGACAAACACACACTGACAAACTGACACTCACACACTGACAAACTGACACTCACACACTGACACTCACACACTGACAAACTGACACTCACACACTGACACACACTCACACACTGACAAACTGACACTCACACACTGACAAACTGACACTCACACAATGACAAACTGACAAACACACACTTACAAACTGACACTCACACACTGACAAACTGACACCCACACGCTGACACACTGACACCCACATGCTGACACTCACACGCTGACAAACTGACACACACACAATGACAAACTGACAAACACACACTGACAAACTGACACTCCCACACTGACAAACTGACACTCACACACTGACACACACTCACACACTGACAAACTGACACTCACACACAGACAAACTGACACTCACACACTGACACAGACTCACACACTGACAAACTTACACTCACACACTGACAAACTGACACTCACACACTGACAAACTGACACTCACACACTGACACACACTCACACACTGACAAACTGACACTCACACACTGACACACACTCACACACTGACAAACTGACACTCACACACTGAAAAAACTGACACTCACACACTGACAAACTGACACTCACACACTGACAAACTGACACTCACACACTCACACACTGACAAACTGACACTCACACACTGACACTCACACACTGACAAACTGACACTCACACACTGACACACACTCACACACTGACAAACTGACAAACACACACTGACACACTCACACACTGACATACTGACACTCACACACTGATACACACTTACACACTGACAAACTGACACTCACACACTGACAATCTGACACTCACACACTGACAAACTGACACACTCAGACTGACAAACTGACACACACACTGACAAACTGACTCTCACACACTGACAAACTGACACTCACAAACTGACAAACTGACACACTCACACACTGACAAACTGACACTCACACACTGACAAACTGACAAACACAAACTGACACTCACACACTGACAAACTGACAAACACACACTGACAAACTGACACTCACACACTGACAAACTGACACACACACTGACAAACTGACACTCACACACTGACAAACTGACAAACACACACTGACAAACTGACACTCACACACTGACACACTCACACACTGACAAACTGACACTCAAAAACTGACAAACTGACACTCACACACTGACAAACTGACAAACACACACTGACAAACTGACACTCACACACTGACAAACTGACACTCACACACTGACACTCACACACTGACACACACTCACACACTGACAAACTGACAGTCACACAATGACAAACTGACACTCACACAATGACAAACTGACAAACACACACTTCCAAACTGACACTCACACACTGACAAACAGACACCCACACGCTGACACACTGACACCCACACGCTGACACTCAGACGCTGAAAAACTGACACTCACACACTGACAAACTGACACTCACACACTGACAAACTGACACTCACACACCGTCAAACTGACACTCACACACTGACAAACTGACACTCACACACTGACAAACTGACACTCACACACTGACAAACTGACACTCGCACAATGACAAACAGCCACTCACACACTGACAAACTGACACTCACACACTGACAAACTGACACTGACACACTGACAAACTGACACTCGCACACTGACAAACTGACACTCGCACACTGACAAACTGACACACACACACTGACAAACTGACACTCACACACTGACACAGACTCACACACTGACAAACTTACACTCACACACTGACAAACTGACACTCACACACTGACAAACTGACACTCACACACTGACACACACTCACACACTGACAAACTGACACTCACACACTGACACACACTCACACACTGACAAACTGACACTCACACACTGAAAAAACTGACACTCACACACTGACAAACTGACACTCACACACTGACAAACTGACACTCACACACTCACACACTGACAAACTGACACTCACACACTGACACTCACACACTGACAAACTGACACTCACACACTGACACACACTCACACACTGACAAACTGACAAACACACACTGACACACTCACACACTGACATACTGACACTCACACACTGATACACACTTACACACTGACAAACTGACACTCACACACTGACAATCTGACACTCACACACTGACAAACTGACACACTCAGACTGACAAACTGACACACACACTGACAAACTGACTCTCACACACTGACAAACTGACACTCACAAACTGACAAACTGACACACTCACACACTGACAAACTGACACTCACACACTGACAAACTGACAAACACAAACTGACACTCACACACTGACAAACTGACAAACACACACTGACAAACTGACACTCACACACTGACACACTGACAAACTGACACACACACTGACAAACTGACACTCACACACTGACAAACTGACAAACACACACTGACAAACTGACACTCACACACTGACACACTCACACACTGACAAACTGACACTCAAAAACTGACAAACTGACACTCACACACTGACAAACTGACAAACACACACTGACAAACTGACACTCACACACTGAAAAAACTGACACTCACACACTGACAAACTGACACTCACACACTGACAAACTGACACTCACACACTCACACACTGACAAACTGACACTCACACACTGACACTCACACACTGACAAACTGACACTCACACACTGACACACACTCACACACTGACAAACTGACAAACACACACTGACACACTCACACACTGACATACTGACACTCACACACTGATACACACTTACACACTGACAAACTGACACTCACACACTGACAATCTGACACTCACACACTGACAAACTGACACACTCAGACTGACAAACTGACACACACACTGACAAACTGACTCTCACACACTGACAAACTGACACTCACAAACTGACAAACTGACACACTCACACACTGACAAACTGACACTCACACACTGACAAACTGACAAACACAAACTGACACTCACACACTGACAAACTGACAAACACACACTGACAAACTGACACTCACACACTGACACACTGACAAACTGACACACACACTGACAAACTGACACTCACACACTGACAAACTGACAAACACACACTGACAAACTGACACTCACACACTGACACACTCACACACTGACAAACTGACACTCAAAAACTGACAAACTGACACTCACACACTGACAAACTGACAAACACACACTGACAAACTGACACTCACACACTGACAAACTGACACTCACACACTGACACTCACACACTGACACACACTCACACACTGACAAACTGACAGTCACACAATGACAAACTGACACTCACACAATGACAAACTGACAAACACACACTTCCAAACTGACACTCACACACTGACAAACAGACACCCACACGCTGACACACTGACACCCACACGCTGACACTCAGACGCTGAAAAACTGACACTCACACACTGACAAACTGACACTCACACACTGACAAACTGACACTCACACACCGTCAAACTGACACTCACACACTGACAAACTGACACTCACACACTGACAAACTGACACTCACACACTGACAAACTGACACTCGCACACTGACAAACTGACACTCGCACAATGACAAACAGCCACTCACACACTGACAAACTGACACTCACACACTGACAAACTGACACTGACACACTGACAAACTGACACTCGCACACTGACAAACTGACACTCGCACACTGACAAACTGACACACACACACTGACAAACTGACACTCGCACACTGACACAGACTCACACACTGACAAACTTACACTCACACACTGACAAACTGACACTCACACACTGACAAACTGACACTCACACACTGACACACACTCACACACTGACAAACTGACACTCACACACTGACACACACTCACACACTGACAAACTGACACTCACACACTGAAAAAACTGACACTCACACACTGACAAACTGACACTCACACACTGACAAACTGACACTCACACACTCACACACTGACAAACTGACACTCACACACTGACACTCACACACTGACAAACTGACACTCACACACTGACACACACTCACACACTGACAAACTGACAAACACACACTGACACACTCACACACTGACATACTGACACTCACACACTGATACACACTTACACACTGACAAACTGACACTCACACACTGACAATCTGACACTCACACACTGACAAACTGACACACTCAGACTGACAAACTGACACACACACTGACAAACTGACTCTCACACACTGACAAACTGACACTCACAAACTGACAAACTGACACACTCACACACTGACAAACTGACACTCACACACTGACAAACTGACAAACACAAACTGACACTCACACACTGACAAACTGACAAACACACACTGACAAACTGACACTCACACACTGACACACTGACAAACTGACACACACACTGACAAACTGACACTCACACACTGACAAACTGACAAACACACACTGACAAACTGACACTCACACACTGACACACTCACACACTGACAAACTGACACTCAAAAACTGACAAACTGACACTCACACACTGACAAACTGACAAACACACACTGACAAACTGACACTCACACACTGACAAACTGACACTCACACACTGACACTCACACACTGACACACACTCACACACTGACAAACTGACAGTCACACAATGACAAACTGACACTCACACAATGACAAACTGACAAACACACACTTCCAAACTGACACTCACACACTGACAAACAGACACCCACACGCTGACACACTGACACCCACACGCTGACACTCAGACGCTGAAAAACTGACACTCACACACTGACAAACTGACACTCACACACTGACAAACTGACACTCACACACCGTCAAACTGACACTCACACACTGACAAACTGACACTCACACACTGACAAACTGACACTCACACACTGACAAACTGACACTCGCACACTGACAAACTGACACTCGCACAATGACAAACAGCCACTCACACACTGACAAACTGACACTCACACACTGACAAACTGACACTGACACACTGACAAACTGACACTCGCACACTGACAAACTGACACTCGCACACTGACAAACTGACACACACACACTGACAAACTGACACACACACTGACAAACTGACTCTCACACACTGACAAACTGACACTCACACACTGACAAACTGACACACTGACACACTGACAAACTGACACTCACACACTGACAAACAGACAAACACAAACTGACACTCACACACTGACAAACTGACACACACACTGACAAACTGACACTCACACACTGACAAACTGACACTCACACTGACACTCACACACTGACAAACTGACAAACACACACTGACAAACTTACACTCACACACTGACAAACTGACACTCACACACTGACAAACTGACACTCACACACTGACAAACTGACACTCACACACTGACACACACTCACACACTGAAAAAACTGACACTCACACACTGAAAAAACTGACACTCACACACTGACAAACTGACACTCACACACTGAAAAACACACACTGACAAACTGACACTCACACACTGACAAAGTGACACTCACACACTGACAAACTGACAAACTTACACTCACACACTGACAAACTGACACACACACACTGAAACTGACAAATACACACTGACAAACTGACACTCACACACTGACACACACTCACACACTGACAAACTGACACTCATACACTGACAAACTGCAAACACACACTGACAAACTGACACTCACACACTGACAAACTGACACTCACACACTGACAACCTGACACTCACACACTGACAACCTGACACACTCACACTGACAAACTGACATTCAAACACTGACAAACTGACACTCACACACTGACAAACTGACACTCAAACACTGACAAAATGACACTCACGCACTGACAAACTGACACTCACACACTGACAAACTGACACACACTCACACACTGACAAACTGACACTCACACACAGACAAACTGACACTCACACACTGACACAGACTCACACACTGACAAACTGACACTCATACACTGACAAACTGACACTCACACACTGACAAATTGACATACTCACACTGACAAACTGACACTCACACACTGACAAACTGACAATCACACACTGACAAACTGACAAACACACACTGACAAACTGACACTCACACACTGACAAACTGACACTCACACACTGACACACACTCACACACTGACAAACTGACACACACACTGAAAAAACTGACACTCACACACTGACAAACTGACACTCACACACTGAAAAACACACACTGACAAACTGACACTCACACACTGACAAACTGACACTCACACACTGACAAACTGACAAACTTACACTCACACACTGACAAACTGACACACACACACTGAAACTGACAAATACACACTGACAAACTGACACTAACACACTGACAAACTGCAAACACACACTGACAAACTGACACTCACACACTGACAAACTGACACTCACACACTGACAAACTGACACTCACACACTGACAAATTGACAGACTCACACTGACAAACTGACACTCACACACTGACAAACTGACAATCACACACTGACAAACTGACAAACACACACTGACAAACTGACACTCACACACTGACAAACTGACACTCACACACTGACAAACTGACACTCACACACTGACAAACTGACACTCACACACTGACAAACTGACACTCACACACTGACAAACTGACACTCACACACTGACAAACTGACACTCACACACTGACAAACTGACACACTCACACTGACAAACTGACAAACACACACTAACAAACTGACACTCACACACTGACAAACTGACACCCACACACTGACAAACTGACACTCACACACTGACAAACTGACAAACACACACTGACAAACTGACACTCACACACTGACAAACTGACAAACACACACTGACAAACTGACACTCACACACTGACACACACTGACAAACTGACACTCACACACTGACAAACTGACAATCACTCACTGACAACCTGACACACTCACACTGACAAACTGACACTCACACACTGACAAACTGACACTCACACACTGACAAACTGACACTCACACACTGACAAACTGTCACTCACACACTGACAAACTGACAAACACACACTGACAAACTGACACTCACACACTGACAAACTGACACTCACACACTGACAGACACTCATACACTGACAAACTGACACTCACACACTGACAAACTGACACTCACACACTGACAAACTGACACTCACACACTGACACACACTCACACACTGACAAACTGACACTCACACTCTGACAAACTGACACTCACACACTGACAAACTGATATTCACACACTGACAAACTGAAACTCATACACTGACAAACTGACACTCACACACTGACAAACTGACAAACACACATTGACAAACTGACACTCACACACTGACAAACTGACACTTACACACTGACACACACTGACAAACCGACACTCACACTGACAAACTGACAAACACACACTGACAAACTGACACTCACACACTGACAAACTGACACTCACACACTGACAAACTGACACACTGACAAACTGACACTCACACACTGACAAACTGACACTCACACACTGACAAACTGACACTCACACACTGACAAACTGACACTCACACACTGACACACTCACACACTGACAAACTGACACTCTCACACTGACAAACTGACAAACACACACTGACAACCTGACACTCACACACTGACACACTCACACACTGACAAATTGACACTCACACACTGACAAACTGACACTCACACACTGAAAAACTGACAAACACACACTGACAAACTGACTCTCACACACTGACAAACTGACACTCACACACTGACAAACTGACACTCACACGCTGACACACACTCATACACTGACAAACTGACACACACACTGACAAACTGACACTCACACACTGACACACACTCACACACTGACAAACTGACACTCACACACTGACAAACTGACACTCACACACTGACACACACTCACGCACTGACAAACTGACACTCACACACTGACAAACTGACACTCGCACACTGACAAACTGACACACTCACACTGACAAACTGACACTCACACACTGACAAATTGACACACTCACACTGACAAACTGACACTCACACACTGACAAACTGACACACACACACTGACAAACTGACACTCACACACTGACAAACTGACACTCACACACTGACAAACTGACACACTCACACTGACAAACTGACAAACACACTCTGACAAACTGACACTCACACACTGACAAACTGACACCCACACACTGACAAACTGACACTCACACACTGACAAACTGACAAACACACACTGACAAACTGACACTCACACACTGACAAACTGACAAACACACACTGACAAACTGACACTCACACACTGACACACACTCACACACTGACAAACTGACACTCACACACTGACAAACTGACACTCACTCACTGACAACCTGACACACTCACACTGACAAACTGACACTCACACACTGACAAACTGACACTCACACACTGACAAACTGTCACTCACACACTGACAAACTGACAAACACACACTGACAAACTGACACTCACACACTGACAAACTGACACTCACACACTGACACACACTCATACACTGACAAACTGACACTCACACACTGACAAACTGACACTCACACACTGACAAACTGACACTCACACACTGACACACACTCACACTCACACACTGACACACACTCACACACTGACAAACAGACACTCACACTCTGACAAACTGACACTCACACACTGACAAACTGATATTCACACACTGACAAACTGAAACTCATACACTGACAAACTGACACTCACACACTGACAAACTGACAAACACACATTGACAAACTGACACTCACACACTGACAAACTGACACTCACACACTGACACACACTGACAAACCGACACTCACACTGACAAACTGACAAACACACACTGACAAACTGACACTCACACACTGACAAACTGACAAACACACACTGACACACACTCACACACTGACAAACTGACACTCACACACTGACAAACTGACAGTCACACACTGACACACACTCATACACTGACAAACTGACACACACACTGACAAACTGACACTCACACACTGACACACACTCACACACTGACAAACTGACACTCACACACTGACAAACTGACACTCACACACTGACACACACTCACGCACTGACAAACTGACACTCACACACTGACAAACTGACACTCGCACACTGACAAACTGACACACTCACACTGACAAACTGACACTCACACACTGACAAATTGACACACTCACACTGACAAACTGACACTCACACACTGACAAACTGACACACACACACTGACAAACTGACACTCACACACTGACAAACTGACACTCACACACTGACAAACTGACACTCACACACTGACAAACTGACACACTCACACTGACAAACTGACAAACACACTCTGACAAACTGACACTCACACACTGACAAACTGACACCCACACACTGACAAACTGACACTCACACACTGACAAACTGACAAACACACACTGACAAACTGACACTCACACACTGACACACACTCACACACTGACAAACTGACACTCACACACTGACAAACTGACACTCACTCACTGACAACCTGACACACTCACACTGACAAACTGACACTCACACACTGACAAACTGACACTCACACACTGACAAACTGTCACTCACACACTGACAAACTGACAAACACACACTGACAAACTGACACTCACACACTGACAAACTGACACTCACACACTGACACACACTCATACACTGACAAACTGACACTCACACACTGACAAACTGACACTCACACACTGACAAACTGACACTCACACACTGACACACACTCACACACTGACAAACAGACACTCACACTCTGACAAACTGACACTCACACACTGACAAACTGATATTCACACACTGACAAACTGAAACTCATACACTGACAAACTGACACTCACACACTGACAAACTGACAAACACACATTGACAAACTGACACTCACACACTGACAAACTGACACTCACACACTGACACACACTGACAAACCGACACTCACACTGACAAACTGACAAACACACACTGACAAACTGACACTCACACACTGACAAACTGACAAACACACACTGACACACACTCACACACTGACAAACTGACACTCACACACTGACAAACTGACACACTGACAAACTGACACTCACACACTGACAAACTGACACTCACACACTGACAAACTGACACTCACACACTGACACACTCACACACTGACAAACTGACACTCTCACACTGACAAACTGACAAACACACACTGACAACCTGACACTCACACACTGACACACTCACACACTGACAAATTGACACTCACACACTGACAAACTGACACTCACACACTGAAAAACTGACAAACACACACTGACAAACTGACTCTCACACACTGACAAACTGACACTCACACACTGACAAACTGACACTCACACACTGACAAACTGACACTCACACACTGACAAACTGACACACTCACACTGACAAACTGACAAACACACTCTGACAAACTGACACTCACACACTGACAAACTGACACCCACACACTGACAAACTGACACTCACACACTGACAAACTGACAAACACACACTGACAAACTGACACTCACACACTGACAAACTGACAAACACACACTGACAAACTGACACTCACACACTGACACACACTCACACACTGACAAACTGACACTCACACACTGACAAACTGACACTCACTCACTGACAACCTGACACACTCACACTGACAAACTGACACTCACACACTGACAAACTGACACTCACACACTGACAAACTGTCACTCACACACTGACAAACTGACAAACACACACTGACAAACTGACACTCACACACTGACAAACTGACACTCACACACTGACACACACTCATACACTGACAAACTGACACTCACACACTGACAAACTAACACTCACACACTGACAAACTGACACTCACACACTGACACACACTCACACACTGACAAACAGACACTCACACTCTGACAAACTGACACTCACACACTGACAAACTGATATTCACACACTGACAAACTGAAACTCATACACTGACAAACTGACACTCACACACTGACAAACTGACAAACACACATTGACAAACTGACACTCACACACTGACAAACTGACACTCACACACTGACACACACTGACAAACCGACACTCACACTGACAAACTGACAAACACACACTGACAAACTGACACTCACACACTGACAAACTGACAAACACACACTGACACACACTCACACACTGACAAACTGACACTCACACACTGACACACTGACAAACTGACACTCACACACTGACAAACTGACACTCACACACTGACAAACTGACACTCACACACTGACAAACTGACACTCACACACTGACACACTCACACACTGACAAACTGACACTCTCACACTGACAAACTGACAAACACACACTGACAACCTGACACTCACACACTGACACACTCACACACTGACAAATTGACACTCACACACTGACAAACTGACACTCACACACTGAAAAACTGACAAACACACACTGACAAACTGACTCTCACACACTGACAAACACACTCACACACTGACAAACTGACACTCACACACTGACACACACTCATACACTGACAAACTGACACATACACTGACAAACTGACACTCACACACTGACACACACTCACACACTGACAAACTGACACTCACACACTGACAAACTGACACTCACACACTGACACACACTCACGCACTGACAAACTGACACTCACACACTGACAAACTGACACTCGCACACTGACAAACTGACACACTCACACTGACAAACTGACACTCACACACTGACAAATTGACACACTCACACTGACAAACTGACACTCACACACTGACAAACTGACACTCACACACTGACAAACTGACACACACACACTGACAAACTGACACTCACACACTGACAAACTGACAAACACACACTGACAAACTGACACTCACAAACTGACAAACTGACACTCACACACTGACAAACTGACACTCACACACTGACACACACTCACACACTGACAAACTGACACTCACACACTGACAAACTGCAAACACACACTGACAAACTGACACTCACACACTGACAAACTGACGCTCACACACTGACAACCTGACACACTCACACTGACAAACTGACACTCACACACTGACAAACTGACACTCATACACTGACAAACTGACACTCACACACTGACAAACTGACAAACACACATTGACAAACTGAAACACACACTGACAAACACACACTGACAAACTGACACTCACACACTGACACACACTGACAAACTGACACTAACACTGACAAACTGACAAACACACACTGACAAACTGACACTCACACACTGACAAACTGACTAACACACACTGACACACACTCACACACTGCCAAACTGACACTCACACACTGACACACACTGACAAACTGACACTCACACTGACAAACTGACACTCACACACTGACAAACTGACACTCACACTGACAAACTGACACTCACACACTGACAAACTGACACTCACACTGACAAACTGACACTCACACACTGACACACACTCACACACTGACAAACTGACACTCACACACTGACAAACTGACAGTCACACACTGACACAGACTCACACACTGACAAACTGGCACTCACACACTGACAAACTGACACTCACACACTGACAAACTGACACTCACACACTGACACACTCACACACTGCCAAACTGACACTCACACACTGACACACACTGACAAACTGACACTCACACTGACAAACTGACACTCACACACTGACAAACTGACACTCACACTGACAAACTGACACTCACACACTGACACACACTCACACACTGACAAACTGACACTCACACACTGACAAACTGACACTCACACACTGACACACTCACACACTGACAAACTGACACTCACACACTGACAAACTGACACTCACACACTGACACACTCACACACTGACAAACTGACACTCATACACTGACAAACTGACACTCACACACTGACAAACTGACACTCACACACTGACACACTGACAAACTGACACTCACACACTGACAAACTGACACTCACACACTGACAAACTGACAAACACACACTGACAAACTGACACTCACACACTGACACACTCACACACTGACAAACTGACACTCAAAAACTGACAAACTGACACTCACACACTGACAAACTGACACTCACACACTGACAAACTGACACTCACACACTGACACTCACACACTGACAAACTGACACTCACACACTGACAAACTGACAAACACACACTGACAAACTGACACTCACACACTGACAAACTGACACTCACACACTGACAAACTGACACTCACACACTGACAAACTGACACTCACACTGACAAACTGACAATCACACACTGACAAACTGACACTCACACACTGACAAACTGACACTCGCACACTGACAAACTGACACTCGCACACTTGACAAACTGACACTCGCACACTGACAAACAGCCACTCACACACTGACAAACTGACACACACACACTGACAAACTGACACTCACACACTGACAAACAGACACCCACACGCTGACACACTGACACCCACACGCTGACACTCACACGCTGACAAACTGACACTCACACACTGACAAACTGACACTCACACACTGACAAACTGACACTCACACACCGACAAACTGACACTCACACACTGACAAACTGACACTCACACTGACAAACTGACAATCACACACTGACAAACTGACACTCACACACTGACAAACTGACACTCGCACACTGACAAACTGACACTCGCACACTTGACAAACTGACACTCGCACACTGACAAACAGCCACTCACACACTGACAAACTGACACACACACACTGACAAACTGACACTCACACTGACAAACTGACAAACACACACTGACAAACTGACACTCACAAACTGACAAACTGACACTCACACACTGACAAACTGACACTCATACACTGACAAACTGACACTCACACACTGACAAACTGACAAACACACATTGACAAACTGAAACACACACTGACAAACACACACTGACAAACTGACACTCACACACTGACACACACTGACAAACTGACACTAACACTGACAAACTGACAAACACACACTGACAAACTGACACTCACACACTGACAAACTGACTAACACACACTGACACACACTCACACACTGCCAAACTGACACTCACACACTGACACACACTGACAAACTGACACTCACACTGACAAACTGACACTCACACACTGACAAACTGACACTCACACTGACAAACTGACACTCACACACTGACAAACTGACACTCACACTGACAAACTGACACTCACACACTGACACACACTCACACACTGACAAACTGACACTCACACACTGACAAACTGACAGTCACACACTGACACAGACTCACACACTGACAAACTGGCACTCACACACTGACAAACTGACACTCACACACTGACAAACTGACACTCACACACTGACACACTCACACACTGCCAAACTGACACTCACACACTGACACACACTGACAAACTGACACTCACACTGACAAACTGACACTCACACACTGACAAACTGACACTCACACTGACAAACTGACACTCCCACACTGACAAACTGACACTCACACTGACAAACTGACACTCACACACTGACACACACTCACACACTGACAAACTGACACTCACACACTGACAAACTGACACTCACACACTGACACACTCACACACTGACAAACTGACACTCACACACTGACAAACTGACACTCACACACTGATACACTCACACACTGACAAACTGACACTCATACACTGACAAACTGACACTCACACACTGACAAACTGACACTCACACACTGACACACTGACAAACTGACACTCACACACTGACAAACTGACACTCACACACTGACAAACTGACAAACACACACTGACAAACTGACACTCACACACTGACACACTCACACACTGACAAACTGACACTCAAAAACTGACAAACTGACACTCACACACTGACAAACTGACACTCACACACTGACAAACTGACACTCACACACTGACACTCACACACTGACAAACTGACACTCACACACTGACAAACTGACAAACACACACTGACAAACTGACACTCACACACTGACAAACTGACACTCACACACTGACAAACTGACACTCACACTGACAAACTGACAATCACACACTGACAAACTGACACTCACACACTGACAAACTGACACTCGCACACTGACAAACTGACACTCGCACACTTGACAAACTGACACTCGCACACTGACAAACAGCCACTCACACACTGACAAACTGACACACACACACTGACAAACTGACAAACACACACTTACAAACTGACACTCACACACTGACAAACAGACACCCACACGCTGACACACTGACACCCACACGCTGACACTCACACGCTGACAAACTGACACTCACACACTGACAAACTGACACTCACACACTGACAAACTGACACTCACACACCGACAAACTGACACTCACACACTGACAAACTGACACTCACACTGACAAACTGACAATCACACACTGACAAACTGACACTCACACACTGACAAACTGACACTCGCACACTGACAAACTGACACTCGCACACTTGACAAACTGGCACTCGCACACTGACAAACAGCCACTCACACACTGACAAACTGACACACACACACTGACAAACTGACACTCACACACTGACAAACTGACACTCGCACACTGACAAACTGACACTCGCACACTGACAAACTGACACTCGCACACTGACAAACTGACAAACTGACACTCACACACTGACAACCTGACACTCACACACTGACAACCTGACACACTCACACTGACAAACTGTCATTCAAACACTGACAAACTGACACTCACACACTGACAAACTGACACTCACACACTGACAAACTGACACTCACGCACTGACAAACTGACACTCACACACTGACAAACTGACACTCACACACTGACACACACTCACACACTGACAAACTGACACTCACACACAGACAAACTGACACTCACACACTGACAAACTGACACTCACACACTGACAAACTGACACTCACACACTGACAAACTGACACTCACACACTGACAAACTGACAATCACACACTGACAAACTGACAAACACACACTGACAAACTGACACTCACACACTGACAAACTGACACTCACACACTGACAAACTGACAAACACAAACTGACACTCACACACTGACAAACTGACACTCACACACTGACAAACTGACACTCACACACTGACAAACTGACACTCACACACTGACAAACTGACACACTCACACTGACAAACTGACAAACACACACTAACAAACTGACACTCACACACTGACAAACTGACACCCACACACTGACAAACTGACACTCACACACTGACAAACTGACAAACACACACTGACAAACTGACACTCACACACTGACAAACTGACAAACACACACTGACAAACTGACACTCACACACTGACACACACTCACACACTGACAAACTGACACTCACACACTGACAAACTGACACTCACACACTGACAACCTGACACACTCACACTGACAAACTGACACTCACACACTGACAAACTGACAAACACACACTGACAAACTGACACTCACAAACTGACAAACTGACACTCACACACTGACAAACTGACACTCACACACTGACACACACTCACACACTGACAAACTGACACTCACACACTGACAAACTGCAAACACACACTGACAAACTGACACTCACACACTGACAAACTGACGCTCACACACTGACAACCTGACACACTCACACTGACAAACTGACACTCACACACTGACAAACTGACACTCACACACTGACAAACTGACACTCACACACTGACAAACTGACAAACACACATTGACAAACTGAAACACACACTGACAAACACACACTGACAAACTGACACTCACACACTGACACACACTGACAAACTGACACTAACACTGACAAACTGACAAACACACACTGACAAACTGACACTCACACACTGACAAACTGACACTCACACTGACAAACTGACACTCACACACTGACAAACTGACAGTCACACACTGACACAGACTCACACACTGACAAACTGGCACTCACACACTGACAAACTGACACTCACACACTGACAAACTGACACTCACACACTGACACACTCACACACTGCCAAACTGACACTCACACACTGACACACACTGACAAACTGACACTCACACTGACAAACTGACACTCACACACTGACAAACTGACACTCACACTGACAAACTGACACTCACACACTGACAAACTGACACTCACACTGACAAACTGACACTCACACACTGACACACACTCACACACTGACAAACTGACACTCACACACTGACAAACTGACAGTCACACACTGACACAGACTCACACACTGACAAACTGACACTCACACACTGACAAACTGACACTCACACACTGACACACTGACAAACTGACACTCATACACTGACAAACTGACACTCACACACTGACAAACTGACACTCACACACTGACACACTGACAAACTGACACTCACACACTGACAAACTGACACTCACACACTGACAAACTGACAAACACACACTGACAAACTGACACTCACACACTGACACACTCACACACTGACAAACTGACACTCAAAAACTGACAAACTGACACTCACACACTGACAAACTGACACTCACACACTGACAAACTGACACTCACACACTGACACTCACACACTGACAAACTGACACTCACACACTGACAAACTGACAAACACACACTGACAAACTGACACTCACACACTGACAAACTGACACTCACACACTGACAAACTGACACTCACACTGACAAACTGACAATCACACACTGACAAACTGACACTCACACACTGACAAACTGACACTCGCACACTGACAAACTGACACTCGCACACTTGACAAACTGACACTCGCACACTGACAAACAGCCACTCACACACTGACAAACTGACACACACACACTGACAAACTGACAAACACACACTTACAAACTGACACTCACACACTGACAAACAGACACCCACACGCTGACACACTGACACCCACACGCTGACACTCACACGCTGACAAACTGACACTCACACACTGACAAACTGACACTCACACACTGACAAACTGACACTCACACACCGACAAACTGACACTCACACACTGACAAACTGACACTCACACTGACAAACTGACAATCACACACTGACAAACTGACACTCACACACTGACAAACTGACACTCGCACACTGACAAACTGACACTCGCACACTTGACAAACTGACACTCGCACACTGACAAACAGCCAATCACACACTGACAAACTGACACACACACACTGACAAACTGACACTCACACACTGACAAACTGACACTCGCACACTGACAAACTGACACTCGCACACTGACAAACTGACACTCGCACACTGACAAACTGACACTCATACACTGACAAACTGACACTCACACACTGACAAACTGACAAACACACATTGACAAACTGAAACACACACTGACAAACACACACTGACAAACTGACACTCACACACTGACACACACTGACAAACTGACACTAACACTGACAAACTGACAAACACACACTGACAAACTGACACTCACACACTGACAAACTGACTAACACACACTGACACACACTCTCACACTGCCAAACTGACACTCACACACTGACACACACTGACAAACTGACACTCACACTGACAAACTGACACTCACACACTGACAAACTGACACTCACACTGACAAACTGACACTCACACACTGACAAACTGACACTCACACTGACAAACTGACACTCACACACTGACACACACTCACACACTGACAAACTGACACTCACACACTGACAAACTGACAGTCACACACTGACACAGACTCACACACTGACAAACTGGCACTCACACACTGACAAACTGACACTCACACACTGACAAACTGACACTCACACACTGACACACTCACACACTGCCAAACTGACACTCACACACTGACACACACTGACAAACTGACACTCACACTGACAAACTGACACTCACACACTGACAAACTGACACTCACACTGACAAACTGACACTCACACACTGACAAACTGACACTCACACTGACAAACTGACACTCACACACTGACACACACTCACACACTGACAAACTGACACTCACACACTGACAAACTGACAGTCACACACTGACACAGACTCACACACTGACAAACTGACACTCACACACTGACAAACTGACACTCACACACTGACACACTCACACACTGACAAACTGACACTCATACACTGACAAACTGACACTCACACACTGACAAACTGACACTCACACACTGACACACTGACAAACTGACACTCACACACTGACAAACTGACACTCACACACTGACAAACTGACAAACACACACTGACAAACTGACACTCACACACTGACACACTCACACACTGACAAACTGACACTCAAAAACTGACAAACTGACACTCACACACTGACAAACTGACACTCACACACTGACAAACTGACACTCACACACTGACACTCACACACTGACAAACTGACACTCACACACTGACAAACTGACAAACACACACTGACAAACTGACACTCACACACTGACAAACTGACACTCACACACTGACAAACTGACACTCACACTGACAAACTGACAATCACACACTGACAAACTGACACTCACACACTGACAAACTGACACTCGCACACTGACAAACTGACACTCGCACACTTGACAAACTGACACTCGCACACTGACAAACAGCCACTCACACACTGACAAACTGACACACACACACTGACAAACTGACAAACACACACTTACAAACTGACACTCACACACTGACAAACAGACACCCACACGCTGACACACTGACACCCACACGCTGACACTCACACGCTGACAAACTGACACTCACACACTGACAAACTGACACTCACACACTGACAAACTGACACTCACACACCGACAAACTGACACTCACACACTGACAAACTGACACTCACACTGACAAACTGACAATCACACACTGACAAACTGACACTCACACACTGACAAACTGACACTCGCACACTGACAAACTGACACTCGCACACTTGACAAACTGACACTCGCACACTGACAAACAGCCAATCACACACTGACAAACTGACACACACACACTGACAAACTGACACTCACACACTGACAAACTGACACTCGCACACTGACAAACTGACACTCGCACACTGACAAACTGACACTCGCGCACTGACAAACTGACACTCACACACTGACAACCTGATACTCACACACTGACAACCTGACACACTCACACTGACAAACTGTCATTCAAACACTGACAAACTGACACTCACACACTGACAAACTGACACTCACACACTGACAAACTGACACTCACGCACTGACAAACTGACACTCACACACTGACAAACTGACACTCACACACTGACACACACTCACACACTGACAAACTGACACTCACACACAGACAAACTGACACTCACACACTGACAAACTGACACTCACACACTGACAAACTGACACACACACTGACAAACTGACACTCACACACTGACAAATTGACAGACTCACACTGACAAACTGACACTCACACACTGACAAACTGACAATCACACACTGACAAACTGACAAACACACACTGACAAACTGACACTCACACACTGACAAACTGACACTCACACACTGACAAACTGACAAACACAAACTGACACTCACACACTGACAAACTGACACTCACACCCTGACAAACTGACACTCACACACTGACAAACTGACACTCACACACTGACAAACTGACACACTCACACTGACAAACTGACAAACACACACTAACAAACTGACACTCACACACTGACAAACTGACACCCACACACTGACAAACTGACACTCACACACTGACAAACTGACAAACACACACTGACAAACTGACACTCACACACTGACAAACTGACAAACACACACTGACAAACTGACACTCACACACTGACACACACTCACACACTGACAAACTGACACTCACACACTGACAAACTGACACTCACACACTGACAACCTGACACACTCACACTGACAAACTGACACTCACACACTGACAAACTGACACTCACACACTGACAAACTGACACTCACACACTGACAAACTGTCACTCACACACTGACAAACTGACAAACACACACTGACAAACTGACACTCACACACTGACAAACTGACACTCACACACTGACACACACTCATACACTGACAAACTGACACTCACACACTGACAAACTGACACTCACACACTGACAAACTGACACTCACACACTGACACACACTCACACACTGACAAACTGACACTCACACACTGACAAATTGACACACTCACACTGACAAACTGACACTCACACACTGACAAACTGACACTCACACACTGACAAACTGACACACACACACACTGACAAACTGACACTCACACACTGACAAACTGACAAACACACACTGACAAACTGACACTCACAAACTGACAAACTGACACTCACACACTGACAAACTGACACTCACACACTGACAAACTGACACACACACTGACACACACTCACACACTGACAAACTGACACTCACACACTGACAAACTGACACTCACACACTGACAAACTGACACTCACACACTGACAAACTGATATTCACACACTGACAAACTGACAAACTGACACTCACACACTGACAAACTGACAAACACACATTGACAAACTGACACTCACACACTGACAAACACACACTGACAAACTGACACTCACACACTGACACACACTGACAAACTGACACTCACACTGACAAACTGACAAACACACACTGACAAACTGACACTCACACACTGACAAACTGACTAACACACACTGACACACACTCACACACTGCCAAACTGACACTCACACACTGACACACACTGACAAACTGACACTCACACTGACAAACTGACACTCACACACTGACAAACTGACACTCACACTGACAAACTGACACTCACACACTGACAAACTGACACTCACACTGACAAACTGACACTCACACACTGACACACACTCACACACTGACAAACTGACACTCACACACTGACAAACTGACAGTCACACACTGACACAGACTCACACACTGTCAGTGTGTGAGTGCCAGTTTGTCAGTGTGTGAGTCTGTGTCAGTGTGTGACTGTCAGTTTGTCAGTGTGTGAGTGTCAGTTTGTCAGTGTGTGAGTGTGTGTCAGTGTGTGAGTGTCAGTTTGTCAGTGTGTGAGTGTGTCAGTGTGTGAGTGTCAGTTTGTCAGTGTGTGAGTGTCAGTTTGTCAGTGTGTGAGTGCCAGTTTGTCAAACTGACACTCACACACTGACAAACTGACACTCACACACTGACACACTCACACACTGCCAAACTGACACTCACACACTGACACACACTGACAAACTGACACTCACACTGACAAACTGACACTCACACACTGACAAACTGACACTCACACTGACAAACTGACACTCACACACTGACACACACTCACACACTGACAAACTGACACTCACACACTGACAAACTGACAAACACACATTGACAAACTGACACTCACACACTGACAAACACACACTGACAAACTGACACTCACACACTGACACACACTGACAAACTGACACTCACACTGACAAACTGACAAACACACACTGACAAACTGACACTCACACACTGACAAACTGACTAACACACACTGACACACTCTCACACACTGCCAAACTGACACTCACACACTGACACACACTGACAAACTGACACTCACACTGACAAACTGACACTCACACACTGACAAACTGACACTCACACTGACAAACTGACACTCACACACTGACAAACTGACACTCACACTGACAAACTGACACTCACACACTGACACACACTCACACACTGACAAACTGACACTCACACACTGACAAACTGACAGTCACACACTGACACAGACTCACACACTGACAAACTGGCACTCACACACTGACAAACTGACACTCACACACTGACAAACTGACACTCACACACTGACACACTCACACACTGCCAAACTGACACTCACACACTGACACACACTGACAAACTGACACTCACACTGACAAACTGACACTCACACACTGACAAACTGACACTCACACTGACAAACTGACACTCACACACTGACACACACTCAGACACTGACAAACTGGCACTCACACACTGACAAACTGACACTCACACACTGACAAACTGACACTCACACACTGACACACTCACACACTGCCAAACTGACACTCACACACTGACACACACTGACAAACTGACACACTGACAAACTGACACTCACACACTGACAAACTGACACTCACACTGACAAACTGACACTCACACACTGACAAACTGACACTCAAACTGACAAACTGACACTCACACACTGACACACACTCACACACTGACAAACTGACACTCACACACTGACAAACTGACAGTCACACACTGACACAGACTCACACACTGACAAACTGACACTCACACACTGACAAACTGACACTCACACACTGACAAACTGACACTCACACACTGACACAATCACACACTGACAAACTGACACTCACACACTGACAAACTGACAAACACACACTGACAAACTGACACTCACACACTGACACACTGACAAACTGACACTCACACACTGACAAACTGACAGTCACACACTGACAAACTGACAAACACACACTGACAAACTGACACTCACACACTGACACACTCACACACTGTCAAACTGACACTCAAAAACTGACAAACTGACACTCACACACTGACAAACTGACACTCACACACTGACAAACTGACACGCACACACTGACAAACTGACAAACACACACTGACAAACTGACACTCACACACTGACAAACTGACACTCACACACTGACACTCACACACTGACAAACTGACACGCACACACTGACAAACTGACAAACACACACTGACAAACTGACACTCACACACTGACAAACTGACACTCACACACTGACAAACTGACAGTCACACACTGACACAGACTCACACACTGACAAACTGACACTCACACACTGACAAACTGACACTCACACACTGACAAACTGACACTCACACACTGACACAATCACACACTGACAAACTGACACTCACACACTGACAAACTGACAAACACACACTGACAAACTGACACTCACACACTGACACACTGACAAACTGACACTCACACACTGACAAACTGACAGTCACACACTGACAAACTGACAAACACACACTGACAAACTGACACTCACACACTGACACACTCACACACTGTCAAACTGACACTCAAAAACTGACAAACTGACACTCACACACTGACAAACTGACACTCACACACTGACAAACTGACACGCACACACTGACAAACTGACAAACACACACTGACAAACTGACACTCACACACTGACAAACTGACACTCACACACTGACACTCACACACTGACAAACTGACACGCACACACTGACAAACTGACAAACACACACTGACAAACTGACACTCACACACTGACAAACTGACAGTCACACAATGACAAACTGACAAACACACACTTACAAACTGACACACACACTGACAAACAGACACCCACACGCTGACACACTGACACCCACACGCTGACACTCACACGCTGACAAACTGACACTCACACACTGACAAACTGATACTCAGACACTGACAAACTGACACTCACACACTGACACACACTCATACACTGACAAACTGACACTCACACACTGACAAACTGACACACACATTGACACACACTCACACACTGACAAACTGACACTCACACACTGACAAATTGACACTCACACACTGACACACACTCACACACTGACAAACTGACACTCACACACTGACAAACTCACACTCACACACTGACAAACTGACACTCACACACTGACACACACTCACACACTGACAAACTGACACTCACACTCTGACAAACTGACACTCACACACTGACAAACTGACACACTCACACTGACAAACTGACACTCACACACTGACAAATTGACACACTCACACTGACAAACTGACACTCACACACTGACAAACTGACACTCACACACTGACACACACTCACACACTGACAAACTGACACTCACACACTGACAAACTGACACTCACAAACTGACAACCTGACACACTCACACTGACAAACTGACACTCACACACTGACAAACTGACACTCACACACTGACAAACTGACACTCACACACTGACAAACTGACAAACACACACTGACAAACTGACTCTCACACACTGACAAACTGATACTCAGACACTGACAAACTGACACTCGCACACTGACACACACTCATACACTGACAAACTGACACTCACACACTGACAAACTGACACTCACACACTGACAAACTGACACACACTCACACACTGACAAACTGACACTCACACACTGACAAATTGACACTCACACACTGACACACACTCACACACTGACAAACTGACACTCACACACTGACAAACTGACACTCACACACTGACAAACTGACACACACACTGACACACACTCACACACTGACAAACTGACAATCACACACTGACAAACTGACAAACACACACTGACAAACTGACACTCACACACTGACAAACTGACACTCACACACTGACAAACTGACAAACACAAACTGACACTCACACACTGACAAACTGACACTCACACCCTGACAAACTGACACTCACACACTGACAAACTGACACTCACACACTGACAAACTGACACACTCACACTGACAAACTGACAAACACACACTAACAAACTGACACTCACACACTGACAAACTGACACCCACACACTGACAAACTGACACTCACACACTGACAAACTGACAAACACACACTGACAAACTGACACTCACACACTGACAAACTGACAAACACACACTGACAAACTGACACTCACACACTGACACACACTCACACACTGACAAACTGACACTCACACACTGACAAACTGACACTCACACACTGACAACCTGACACACTCACACTGACAAACTGACACTCACACACTGACAAACTGACACTCACACACTGACAAACTGACAAACACACACTGACAAACTGACACTCACACACTGACAAACTGACACTCACACACTGACACACACTCATACACTGACAAACTGACACTCACACACTGACAAACTGACACTCACACACTGACAAACTGACACTCACACACTGACACACACTCACACACTGACAAACTGACACTCACACACTGACAAATTGACACACTCACACTGACAAACTGACACTCACACACTGACAAACTGACACTCACACACTGACAAACTGACACACACACACACTGACAAACTGACACTCACACACTGACAAACTGACAAACACACACTGACAAACTGACACTCACAAACTGACAAACTGACACTCACACACTGACAAACTGACACTCACACACTGACAAACTGACACACACACTGACACACACTCACACACTGACAAACTGACACTCACACACTGACAAACTGACACTCACACACTGACAAACTGACGCTCACACACTGACAACCTGACACACTCACACTGACAAACTGACACTCACACACTGACAAACTGATATTCACACACTGACAAACTGACAAACTGACACTCACACACTGACAAACTGACAAACACACATTGACAAACTGACACTCACACACTGACAAACACACACTGACAAACTGACACTGACACACTGACACACACTGACAAACTGACACTCACACTGACAAACTGACAAACACACACTGACAAACTGACACTCACACACTGACAAACTGACTAACACACACTGACACACACTCACACACTGCCAAACTGACACTCACACACTGACACACACTGACAAACTGACACTCACACTGACAAACTGACACTCACACACTGACAAACTGACACTCACACTGACAAACTGACACTCACACACTGACAAACTGACACTCACACTGACAAACTGACACTCACACACTGACACACACTCACACACTGACAAACTGACACTCACACACTGACAAACTGACAGTCACACACTGACACAGACTCACACACTGACAAACTGGCACTCACACACTGACAAACTGACACTCACACACTGACAAACTGACACTCACACACTGACACACTCACACACTGCCAAACTGACACTCACACACTGACACACACTGACAAACTGACACTCACACTGACAAACTGACACTCACACACTGACAAACTGACACTCACACTGACAAACTGACACTCACACACTGACACACACTCACACACTGACAAACTGACACTCACACACTGACAAACTGACAGTCACACACTGACACAGACTCACACACTGACAAACTGGCACTCACACACTGACAAACTGACACTCACACACTGACAAACTGACACTCACACACTGACACACTCACACACTGCCAAACTGACACTCACACACTGACACACACTGACAAACTGACACACTGACAAACTGACACTCACACACTGACAAACTGACACTCACACTGACAAACTGACACTCACACACTGACAAACTGACACTCAAACTGACAAACTGACACTCACACACTGACACACACTCACACACTGACAAACTGACACTCACACACTGACAAACTGACAGTCACACACTGACACAGACTCACACACTGACAAACTGACACTCACACACTGACAAACTGACACTCACACACTGACAAACTGACACTCACACACTGACACACTCACACACTGACAAACTGACACTCACACACTGACAAACTGACAAACACACACTGACAAACTGACACTCACACACTGACACACTGACAAACTGACACTCACACACTGACAAACTGACAGTCACACACTGACAAACTGACAAACACACACTGACAAACTGACACTCACACACTGACACACTCACACACTGTCAAACTGACACTCAAAAACTGACAAACTGACACTCACACACTGACAAACTGACACTCACACACTGACAAACTGACACTCACACACTGACAAACTGACACTCACACACTGACACTCACACACTGACAAACTGACACTCACACACTGACAAACTGACAAACACACACTGACAAACTGACACTCACACACTGACAAACTGACAGTCACACAATGACAAACTGACACTCACACAATGACAAACTGACAAACACACACTTACAAACTGACACACACACTGACAAACAGACACCCACACGCTGACACACTGACACCCACACGCTGACACTCACACGCTGACAAACTGACACTCACACACTGACAAACTGACACTCACACACCGACAAACTGACACTCACACACTGACAAACTGACACTCACACTGACAAACTGACAATCACACACTGACAAACTGACACTCACACACTGACAAACTGACACTCGCACACTGACAAACTGACACTCGCACACTTGACAAACTGACACTCGCACACTGACAAACAGCCACTCACACACTGACAAACTGACACACACACACTGACAAACTGACACTCGCACACTGACAAACTGACACTCGCATACTGACAAACTGACACTCGCACACTGACAAACTGACACTCGCACACTGACAAACTGACACACACACACTGACAAACTGACACTCACACACTGACAAACCGACACTCACACACTGACACACACTCACACACTGACAAACTGACACTCACACACTGACAAACTGACACTCGCACACTGACAAACTGACACACTCACACTGACAAACTGACACTCACACACTGACAAACTGACACTCACACTGACAAACTGACACTCACACACTGACAAACTGACACTCACACTGACAAACTGACACTCACACACTGACAAACTGACACTCACACTGACAAACTGACACTCACACACTGACAAACTGACAGTCACACACTGACACAGACTCACACACTGACAAACTGGCACTCACACACTGACAAACTGACACTCACACACTGACAAACTGACACTCACACACTGACACACTCACACACTGCCAAACTGACACTCACACACTGACACACACTGACAAACTGACACTCACACTGACAAACTGACACTCACACACTGACAAACTGACACTCACACTGACAAACTGACACTCACACACTGACAAACTGACACTCACACTGACAAACTGACACTCACACACTGACACACACTCACACACTGACAAACTGACACTCACACACTGACAAACTGACAGTCACACACTGACACAGACTCACACACTGACAAACTGACACTCACACACTGACAAACTGACACTCACACACTGACACACTCACACACTGACAAACTGACACTCATACACTGACAAACTGACACTCACACACTGACAAACTGACACTCACACACTGACACACTGACAAACTGACACTCACACACTGACAAACTGACACTCACACACTGACAAACTGACAAACACACACTGACAAACTGACACTCACACACTGACACACTCACACACTGACAAACTGACACTCAAAAACTGATAAACTGACACTCACACACTGACAAACTGACACTCACACACTGACAAACTGACACTCACACACTGACACTCACACACTGACAAACTGACACTCACACACTGACAAACTGACAAACACACACTGACAAACTGACACTCACACACTGACAAACTGACACTCACACACTGACAAACTGACACTCACACTGACAAACTGACAATCACACACTGACAAACTGACACTCACACACTGACAAACTGACACTCGCACACTGACAAACTGACACTCGCACACTTGACAAACTGACACTCGCACACTGACAAACAGCCACTCACACACTGACAAACTGACACACACACACTGACAAACTGACAAACACACACTTACAAACTGACACTCACACACTGACAAACAGACACCCACACGCTGACACACTGACACCCACACGCTGACACTCACACGCTGACAAACTGACACTCACACACTGACAAACTGACACTCACACACTGACAAACTGACACTCACACACCGACAAACTGACACTCACACACTGACAAACTGACACTCACACTGACAAACTGACAATCACACACTGACAAACTGACACTCACACACTGACAAACTGACACTCGCACACTGACAAACTGACACTCGCACACTTGACAAACTGACACTCGCACACTGACAAACAGCCAATCACACACTGACAAACTGACACACACACACTGACAAACTGACACTCACACACTGACAAACTGACACTCGCACACTGACAAACTGACACTCGCACACTGACAAACTGACACTCGCACACTGACAAACTGACACTCATACACTGACAAACTGACACTCACACACTGACAAACACACATTGACAAACTGAAACACACACTGACAAACACACACTGACAAACTGACACTCACACACTGACACACACTGACAAACTGACACTAACACTGACAAACTGACAAACACACACTGACAAACTGACACTCACACACTGACAAACTGACTAACACACACTGACACACACTCACACACTGCCAAACTGACACTCACACACTGACACACACTGACAAACTGACACTCACACACTGACAAACTGACACTCACACTGACAAACTGACACTCACACACTGACAAACTGACACTCACACTGACAAACTGACACTCACACACTGACACACACTCACACACTGACAAACTGACACTCACACACTGACAAACTGACAGTCACACACTGACACAGACTCACACACTGACAAACTGGCACTCACACACTGACAAACTGACACTCACACACTGACAAACTGACACTCACACACTGACACACTCACACACTGCCAAACTGACACTCACACACTGACACACACTGACAAACTGACACTCACACTGACAAACTGACACTCACACACTGACAAACTGACACTCACACTGACAAACTGACACTCACACACTGACAAACTGACACTCACACTGACAAACTGACACTCACACACTGACACACACTCACACACTGACAAACTGACACTCACACACTGACAAACTGACAGTCACACACTGACACAGACTCACACACTGACAAACTGACACTCACACACTGACAAACTGACACTCACACACTGACACACTCACACACTGACAAACTGACACTCATACACTGACAAACTGACACTCACACACTGACAAACTGACACTCACACACTGACACACTGACAAACACACACTGACAAACTGACACTCACACACTGACACACTCACACACTGACAAACTGACACTCAAAAACTGACAAACTGACACTCACACACTGACAAACTGACACTCACACACTGACAAACTGACACTCACACACTGACACTCACACACTGACAAACTGACACTCACACACTGACAAACTGACAAACACACACTGACAAACTGACACTCACACACTGACAAACTGACACTCACACACTGACAAACTGACACTCACACTGACAAACTGACAATCACACACTGACAAACTGACACTCACACACTGACAAACTGACACTCGCACACTGACAAACTGACACTCGCACACTTGACAAACTGACACTCGCACACTGACAAACAGCCACTCACACACTGACAAACTGACACACACACACTGACAAACTGACAAACACACACTTACAAACTGACACTCACACACTGACAAACAGACACCCACACGCTGACACACTGACACCCACACGCTGACACTCACACGCTGACAAACTGACACTCACACACTGACAAACTGACACTCACACACTGACAAACTGACACTCACACACCGACAAACTGACACTCACACACTGACAAACTGACACTCACACTGACAAACTGACAATCACACACTGACAAACTGACACTCACACACTGACAAACTGACACTCGCACACTGACAAACTGACACTCGCACACTTGACAAACTGACACTCGCACACTGACAAACAGCCAATCACACACTGACAAACTGACACACACACACTGACAAACTGACACTCACACACTGACAAACTGACACTCGCACACTGACAAACTGACACTCGCACACTGACAAACTGACACTCGCGCACTGACAAACTGACAAACTGACACTCACACACTGACAACCTGACACTCACACACTGACAACCTGACACACTCACACTGACAAACTGTCATTCAAACACTGACAAACTGACACTCACACACTGACAAACTGACACTCACACACTGACAAACTGACACTCACGCACTGACAAACTGACACTCACACACTGACAAACTGACACTCACACACTGACACACACTCACACACTGACAAACTGACACTCACACACAGACAAACTGACACTCACACACTGACAAACTGACACTCACACACTGACAAACTGACAAACACACACTGACAAACTGACACTCACACACTGACAAACTGACACTCACACACTGACAAACTGACAAACACAAACTGACACTCACACACTGACAAACTGACACTCACACCCTGACAAACTGACACTCACACACTGACAAACTGACACTCACACACTGACAAACTGACACACTCACACTGACAAACTGACAAACACACACTAACAAACTGACACTCACACACTGACAAACTGACACCCACACACTGACAAACTGACACTCACACACTGACAAACTGACAAACACACACTGACAAACTGACACTCACACACTGACAAACTGACAAACACACACTGACAAACTGACACTCACACACTGACACACACTCACACACTGACAAACTGACACTCACACACTGACAAACTGACACTCACACACTGACAACCTGACACACTCACACTGACAAACTGACACTCACACACTGACAAACTGACACTCACACACTGACAAACTGACACTCACACACTGACAAACTGTCACTCACACACTGACAAACTGACAAACACACACTGACAAACTGACACTCACACACTGACAAACTGACACTCACACACTGACACACACTCATACACTGACAAACTGACACTCACACACTGACAAACTGACACTCACACACTGACAAACTGACACTCACACACTGACACACACTCACACACTGACAAACTGACACTCACACACTGACAAATTGACACACTCACACTGACAAACTGATACTCACACACTGACAAACTGACACTCACACACTGACAAACTGACACACACACACACTGACAAACTGACACTCACACACTGACAAACTGACAAACACACACTGACAAACTGACACTCACAAACTGACAAACTGACACTCACACACTGACAAACTGACACTCACACACTGACAAACTGACACACACACTGACACACACTCACACACTGACAAACTGACACTCACACACTGACAAACTGACACTCACACACTGACAAACTGACACTCACACACTGACAAACTGATATTCACACACTGACAAACTGACAAACTGACACTCACACACTGACAAACTGACAAACACACATTGACAAACTGACACTCACACACTGACAAACACACACTGACAAACTGACACTCACACACTGACACACACTGACAAACTGACACTCACACTGACAAACTGACAAACACACACTGACAAACTGACACTCACACACTGACAAACTGACTAACACACACTGACACACACTCACACACTGCCAAACTGACACTCACACACTGACACACACTGACAAACTGACACTCACACTGACAAACTGACACTCACACACTGACAAACTGACACTCACACTGACAAACTGACACTCACACACTGACAAACTGACACTCACACTGACAAACTGACACTCACACACTGACACACACTCACACACTGACAAACTGACACTCACACACTGACAAACTGACAGTCACACACTGACACAGACTCACACACTGTCAGTGTGTGAGTGCCAGTTTGTCAGTGTGTGAGTCTGTGTCAGTGTGTGACTGTCAGTTTGTCAGTGTGTGAGTGTCAGTTTGTCAGTGTGTGAGTGTGTGTCAGTGTGTGAGTGTCAGTTTGTCAGTGTGTGAGTGTGTCAGTGTGTGAGTGTCAGTTTGTCAGTGTGTGAGTGTGAGTTTGTCAGTGTGTGAGTGCCAGTTTGTCAAACTGACACTCACACACTGACAAACTGACACTCACACACTGACACACTCACACACTGCCAAACTGACACTCACACACTGACACACACTGACAAACTGACACTCACACTGACAAACTGACACTCACACACTGACAAACTGACACTCACACTGACAAACTGACACTCACACACTGACACACACTCACACACTGACAAACTGACACTCACACACTGACAAACTGACAAACACACATTGACAAACTGACACTCACACACTGACAAACACACACTGACAAACTGACACTCACACACTGACACACACTGACAAACTGACACTCACACTGACAAATTGACAAACACACACTGACAAACTGACACTCACACACTGACAAACTGACTAACACACACTGACACACTCTCACACACTGCCAAACTGACACTCACACACTGACACACACTGACAAACTGACACTCACACTGACAAACTGACACTCACACACTGACAAACTGACACTCACACTGACAAACTGACACTCACACACTGACAAACTGACACTCACACTGACAAACTGACACTCACACACTGACACACACTCACACACTGACAAACTGACACTCACACACTGACAAACTGACAGTCACACACTGACACAGACTCACACACTGACAAACTGGCACTCACACACTGACAAACTGACACTCACACACTGACAAACTGACACTCACACACTGACACACTCACACACTGCCAAACTGACACTCACACACTGACACACACTGACAAACTGACACTCACACTGACAAACTGACACTCACACACTGACAAACTGACACTCACACTGACAAACTGACACTCACACACTGACACACACTCACACACTGACAAACTGACACTCACACACTGACAAACTGACAGTCACACACTGACACAGACTCACACACTGACAAACTGGCACTCACACACTGACAAACTGACACTCACACACTGACAAACTGACACTCACACACTGACACACTCACACACTGCCAAACTGACACCCACACACTGACACACACTGACAAACTGACACACTGACAAACTGACACTCACACACTGACAAACTGACACTCACACTGACAAACTGACACTCACACACTGACAAACTGACACTCAAACTGACAAACTGACACTCACACACTGACACACACTCACACACTGACAAACTGACACTCACACACTGACAAACTGACAGTCACACACTGACACAGACTCACACACTGACAAACTGACACTCACACACTGACAAACTGACACTCACACACTGACAAACTGACACTCACACACTGACACACTCACACACTGACAAACTGACACTCACACACTGACAAACTGACAAACACACACTGACAAACTGACACTCACACACTGACACACTGACAAACTGACACTCACACACTGACAAACTGACAGTCACACACTGACAAACTGACAAACACACACTGACAAACTGACACTCACACACTGACACACTCACACACTGTCAAACTGACACTCAAAAACTGACAAACTGACACTCACACACTGACAAACTGACACTCACACACTGACAAACTGACACGCGCACACTGACAAACTGACAAACACACACTGACAAACTGACACTCACACACTGACAAACTGACACTCACACACTGACACTCACACACTGACAAACTGACACGCACACACTGACAAACTGACAAACACACACTGACAAACTGACACTCACACTGACAAACTGACAGTCACACAATGACAAACTGACAAACACACACTTACAAACTGACACACACACTGACAAACAGACACCCACACGCTGACACACTGACACCCACACGCTGACACTCACACGCTGACAAACTGACACTCACACACTGACAAACTGATACTCAGACACTGACAAACTGACACTCACACACTGACACACACTCATACACTGACAAACTGACACTCACACACTGACAAACTGACACACACACTGACACACACTCACACACTGACAAACTGACACTCACACACTGACAAATTGACACTCACACACTGACACACACTCACACACTGACAAACTGACACTCACACACTGACAAACTCACACTCACACACTGACAAACTGACACTCACACACTGACACACACTCACACACTGACAAACTGACACTCACACTCTGACAAACTGACACTCACACACTGACAAACTGACACACTCACACTGACAAACTGACACTCACACACTGACAAATTGACACACTCACACTGACAAACTGACACTCACACACTGACAAACTGACACTCACACACTGACACACACTCACACACTGACAAACTGACACTCACACACTGACAAACTGACACTCACAAACTGACAACCTGACACACTCACACTGACAAACTGACACTCACACACTGACAAACTGACACTCACACACTGACAAACTGACACTCACACACTGACAAACTGACAAACACACACTGACAAACTGACTCTCACACGCTGACAAACTGACACTCACACACTGACAAACTGATACTCAGACACTGACAAACTGACACTCACACACTGACACACACTCATACACTGACAAACTGACACTCACACACTGACAAACTGACACACACACTGACACACACTCACACACTGACAAACTGACACTCACACACTGACAAATTGACACTCACACACTGACACACACTCACACACTGACAAACTGACACTCACACACTGACAAACTCACACTCACACACTGACAAACTGACACTCACACACTGACACACACTCACACACTGACAAACTGACACTCACACTCTGACAAACTGACACTCACACACTGACAAACTGACACACTCACACTGACAAACTGACACTCACACACTGACAAATTGACACACTCACACTGACAAACTGACACTCACACACTGACAAACTGACACTCACACACTGACACACACTCACACACTGACAAACTGACACTCACACACTGACAAACTGACACTCACAAACTGACAACCTGACACACTCACACTGACAAACTGACACTCACACACTGACAAACTGACACTCACACACTGACAAACTGACACTCACACACTGACAAACTGACAAACACACACTGACAAACTGACTCTCACACACTGACAAACTGATACTCAGACACTGACAAACTGATACTCAGACACTGACAAACTGACACTCACACACTGACACACACTCATACACTGACAAACTGACACTCACACACTGACAAACTGACACTCACACACTGACAAACTGACACACACTCACACACTGACAAACTGACACTCACACACTGACAAATTGACACTCACACACTGACACACACTCACACACTGACAAACTGACACTCACACACTGACAAACTGACACTCACACACTGACAAACTGACACACACACTGACACACACTCACACACTGACAAACTGACAATCACACACTGACAAACTGACAAACACACACTGACAAACTGACACTCACACACTGACAAACTGACACTCACACACTGACAAACTGACAAACACAAACTGACACTCACACACTGACAAACTGACACTCACACCCTGACAAACTGACACTCACACACTGACAAACTGACACTCACACACTGACAAACTGACACACTCACACTGACAAACTGACAAACACACACTAACAAACTGACACTCACACACTGACAAACTGACACCCACACACTGACAAACTGACACTCACACACTGACAAACTGACAAACACACACTGACAAACTGACACTCACACACTGACAAACTGACAAACACACACTGACAAACTGACACTCACACACTGACACACACTCACACACTGACAAACTGACACTCACACACTGACAAACTGACACTCACACACTGACAACCTGACACACTCACACTGACAAACTGACACTCACACACTGACAAACTGACACTCACACACTGACAAACTGACACTCACACACTGACAAACTGACAAACACACACTGACAAACTGACACTCACACACTGACAAACTGACACTCACACACTGACACACACTCATACACTGACAAACTGACACTCACACACTGACAAACTGACACTCACACACTGACAAACTGACACTCACACACTGACACACACTCACACACTGACAAACTGACACTCACACACTGACAAATTGACACACTCACACTGACAAACTGACACTCACACACTGACAAACTGACACTCACACACTGACAAACTGACAAACACACACTGACAAACTGACACTCACAAACTGACAAACTGACACTCACACACTGACAAACTGACACTCACACACTGACAAACTGACACACACACTGACACACACTCACACACTGACAAACTGACACTCACACACTGACAAACTGACACTCACACACTGACAAACTGACGCTCACACACTGACAACCTGACACACTCACACTGACAAACTGACACTCACACACTGACAAACTGATATTCACACACTGACAAACTGACAAACTGACACTCACACACTGACAAACTGACAAACACACATTGACAAACTGACACTCACACACTGACAAACACACACTGACAAACTGACACTCACACACTGACACACACTGACAAACTGACACTCACACTGACAAACTGACAAACACACACTGACAAACTGACACTCACACACTGACAAACTGACTAACACACACTGACACACACTCACACACTGCCAAACTGACACTCACACACTGACACACACTGACAAACTGACACTCACACTGACAAACTGACACTCACACACTGACAAACTGACACTCACACTGACAAACTGACACTCACACACTGACAAACTGACACTCACACTGACAAACTGACACTCACACACTGACACACACTCACACACTGACAAACTGACACTCACACACTGACAAACTGACAGTCACACACTGACACAGACTCACACACTGACAAACTGGCACTCACACACTGACAAACTGACACTCACACACTGACAAACTGACACTCACACACTGACACACTCACACACTGCCAAACTGACACTCACACACTGACACACACTGACAAACTGACACTCACACTGACAAACTGACACTCACACACTGACAAACTGACACTCACACTGACAAACTGACACTCACACACTGACACACACTCACACACTGACAAACTGACACTCACACACTGACAAACTGACACTCACACTGACAAACTGACACTCACACACTGACAAACTGACACTCACACTGACAAACTGACACTCACACACTGACACACACTCACACACTGACAAACTGACACTCACACACTGACAAACTGACAGTCACACACTGACACAGACTCACACACTGACAAACTGGCACTCACACACTGACAAACTGACACTCACACACTGACAAACTGACACTCACACACTGACACACTCACACACTGCCAAACTGACACTCACACACTGACACACACTGACAAACTGACACTCACACTGACAAACTGACACTCACACACTGACAAACTGACACTCACACTGACAAACTGACACTCACACACTGACACACACTCACACACTGACAAACTGACACTCACACACTGACAAACTGACAGTCACACACTGACACAGACTCACACACTGACAAACTGGCACTCACACACTGACAAACTGACACTCACACACTGACAAACTGACACTCACACACTGACACACTCACACACTGCCAAACTGACACCCACACACTGACACACACTGACAAACTGACACACTGACAAACTGACACTCACACACTGACAAACTGACACTCACACTGACAAACTGACACTCACACACTGACAAACTGACACTCAAACTGACAAACTGACACTCACACACTGACACACACTCACACACTGACAAACTGACACTCACACACTGACAAACTGACAGTCACACACTGACACAGACTCACACACTGACAAACTGACACTCACACACTGACAAACTGACACTCACACACTGACAAACTGACACTCACACACTGACACACTCACACACTGACAAACTGACACTCACACACTGACAAACTGACAAACACACACTGACAAACTGACACTCACACACTGACACACTGACAAACTGACACTCACACACTGACAAACTGACAGTCACACACTGACAAACTGACAAACACACACTGACAAACTGACACTCACACACTGACACACTCACACACTGTCAAACTGACACTCAAAAACTGACAAACTGACACTCACACACTGACAAACTGACACTCACACACTGACAAACTGACACGCGCACACTGACAAACTGACAAACACACACTGACAAACTGACACTCACACACTGACAAACTGACACTCACACACTGACACTCACACACTGACAAACTGACACGCACACACTGACAAACTGACAAACACACACTGACAAACTGACACTCACACACTGACAAACTGACAGTCACACAATGACAAACTGACAAACACACACTTACAAACTGACACACACACTGACAAACAGACACCCACACGCTGACACACTGACACCCACACGCTGACACTCACACGCTGACAAACTGACACTCACACACTGACAAACTGATACTCAGACACTGACAAACTGACACTCACACACTGACACACACTCATACACTGACAAACTGACACTCACACACTGACAAACTGACACACACACTGACACACACTCACACACTGACAAACTGACACTCACACACTGACAAATTGACACTCACACACTGACACACACTCACACACTGACAAACTGACACTCACACACTGACAAACTCACACTCACACACTGACAAACTGACACTCACACACTGACACACACTCACACACTGACAAACTGACACTCACACTCTGACAAACTGACACTCACACACTGACAAACTGACACACTCACACTGACAAACTGACACTCACACACTGACAAATTGACACACTCACACTGACAAACTGACACTCACACACTGACAAACTGACACTCACACACTGACACACACTCACACACTGACAAACTGACACTCACACACTGACAAACTGACACTCACAAACTGACAACCTGACACACTCACACTGACAAACTGACACTCACACACTGACAAACTGACACTCACACACTGACAAACTGACACTCACACACTGACAAACTGACAAACACATACTGACAAACTGACTCTCACACGCTGACAAACTGACACTCACACACTGACAAACTGATACTCAGACACTGACAAACTGACACTCACACACTGACACACACTCATACACTGACAAACTGACACTCACACACTGACAAACTGACACACACACTGACACACACTCACACACTGACAAACTGACACTCACACACTGACAAATTGACACTCACACACTGACACACACTCACACACTGACAAACTGACACTCACACACTGACAAACTCACACTCACACACTGACAAACTGACACTCACACACTGACACACACTCACACACTGACAAACTGACACTCACACTCTGACAAACTGACACTCACACACTGACAAACTGACACACTCACACTGACAAACTGACACTCACACACTGACAAATTGACACACTCACACTGACAAACTGACACTCACACACTGACAAACTGACACTCACACACTGACACACACTCACACACTGACAAACTGACACTCACACACTGACAAACTGACACTCACAAACTGACAACCTGACACACTCACACTGACAAACTGACACTCACACACTGACAAACTGACACTCACACACTGACAAACTGACACTCACACACTGACAAACTGACAAACACACACTGACAAACTGACTCTCACACACTGACAAACTGATACTCAGACACTGACAAACTGATACTCAGACACTGACAAACTGACACTCACACACTGACACACACTCATACACTGACAAACTGACACTCACACACTGACAAACTGACACTCACACACTGACAAACTGACACACACTCACACACTGACAAACTGACACTCACACACTGACAAATTGACACTCACACACTGACACACACTCACACACTGACAAACTGACACTCACACACTGACAAACTGACACTCACACACTGACAAACTGACACACACACTGACACACACTCACACACTGACAAACTGACAATCACACACTGACAAACTGACAAACACACACTGACAAACTGACACTCACACACTGACAAACTGACACTCACACACTGACAAACTGACAAACACAAACTGACACTCACACACTGACAAACTGACACTCACACCCTGACAAACTGACACTCACACACTGACAAACTGACACTCACACACTGACAAACTGACACACTCACACTGACAAACTGACAAACACACACTAACAAACTGACACTCACACACTGACAAACTGACACCCACACACTGACAAACTGACACTCACACACTGACAAACTGACAAACACACACTGACAAACTGACACTCACACACTGACAAACTGACAAACACACACTGACAAACTGACACTCACACACTGACACACACTCACACACTGACAAACTGACACTCACACACTGACAAACTGACACTCACACACTGACAACCTGACACACTCACACTGACAAACTGACACTCACACACTGACAAACTGACACTCACACACTGACAAACTGACACTCACACACTGACAAACTGACAAACACACACTGACAAACTGACACTCACACACTGACAAACTGACACTCACACACTGACACACACTCATACACTGACAAACTGACACTCACACACTGACAAACTGACACTCACACACTGACAAACTGACACTCACACACTGACACACACTCACACACTGACAAACTGACACTCACACACTGACAAATTGACACACTCACACTGACAAACTGACACTCACACACTGACAAACTGACACTCACACACTGACAAACTGACAAACACACACTGACAAACTGACACTCACAAACTGACAAACTGACACTCACACACTGACAAACTGACACTCACACACTGACAAACTGACACACACACTGACACACACTCACACACTGACAAACTGACACTCACACACTGACAAACTGACACTCACACACTGACAAACTGACGCTCACACACTGACAACCTGACACACTCACACTGACAAACTGACACTCACACACTGACAAACTGATATTCACACACTGACAAACTGACAAACTGACACTCACACACTGACAAACTGACAAACACACATTGACAAACTGACACTCACACACTGACAAACACACACTGACAAACTGACACTCACACACTGACACACACTGACAAACTGACACTCACACTGACAAACTGACAAACACACACTGACAAACTGACACTCACACACTGACAAACTGACTAACACACACTGACACACACTCACACACTGCCAAACTGACACTCACACACTGACACACACTGACAAACTGACCCTCACACTGACAAACTGACACTCACACACTGACAAACTGACACTCACACTGACAAACTGACACTCACACACTGACAAACTGACACTCACACTGACAAACTGACACTCACACACTGACACACACTCACACACTGACAAACTGACACTCACACACTGACAAACTGACAGTCACACACTGACACAGACTCACACACTGACAAACTGGCACTCACACACTGACAAACTGACACTCACACACTGACAAACTGACACTGACACACTGACACACTCACACACTGCCAAACTGACACTCACACACTGACACACACTGACAAACTGACACTCACACTGACAAACTGACACTCACACACTGACAAACTGACACTCACACTGACAAACTGACACTCACACACTGACACACACTCACACACTGACAAACTGACACTCACACACTGACAAACTGACAGTCACACACTGACACAGACTCACACACTGACAAACTGGCACTCACACACTGACAAACTGACACTCACACACTGACAAACTGACACTCACACACTGACACACTCACACACTGCCAAACTGACACTCACACACTGACACACACTGACAAACTGACACACTGACAAACTGACACTCACACACTGACAAACTGACACTCACACTGACAAACTGACACTCACACACTGACAAACTGACACTCAAACTGACAAACTGACACTCACACACTGACACACACTCACACACTGACAAACTGACACTCACACACTGACAAACTGACAGTCACACACTGACACAGACTCACACACTGACAAACTGACACTCACACACTGACAAACTGACACTCACACACTGACAAACTGACACTCACACACTGACACACTCACACACTGACAAACTGACACTCACACACTGACAAACTGACAAACACACACTGACAAACTGACACTCACACACTGACACACTGACAAACTGACACTCACACACTGACAAACTGACAGTCACACACTGACAAACTGACAAACACACACTGACAAACTGACACTCACACACTGACACACTCACACACTGTCAAACTGACACTCACACACTGACAAACTGACAAACACACACTGACAAACTGACACTCACACACTGACACACTGACAAACTGACACTCACACACTGACAAACTGACACTCACACACTGACAAACTGACACTCACACACTGACAAACTGACACTCACACACTGACAAACTGACACTCACACACTGACACTCACACACTGACAAACTGACACTCACACACTGACAAACTGACAAACACACACTGACAAACTGACACTCACACACTGACAAACTGACAGTCACACAATGACAAACTGACACTCACACAATGACAAACTGACAAACACACACTTACAAACTGACACACACACTGACAAACAGACACCCACACGCTGACACACTGACACCCACACGCTGACACTCACACGCTGACAAACTGACACTCACACACTGACAAACTGACACTCACACACCGACAAACTGACACTCACACACTGACAAACTGACACTCACACTGACAAACTGACAATCACACACTGACAAACTGACACTCACACACTGACAAACTGACACTCGCACACTGACAAACTGACACTCGCACACTTGACAAACTGACACTCGCACACTGACAAACAGCCACTCACACACTGACAAACTGACACACACACACTGACAAACTGACACTCGCACACTGACAAACTGACACTCGCATACTGACAAACTGACACTCGCACACTGACAAACTGACACTCGCACACTGACAAACTGACACACACACACTGACAAACTGACACTCACACACTGACAAACCGACACTCACACACTGACAAACCGACACTCACACACTGACACACACTCACACACTGACAAACTGACACTCACACACTGACAAACTGACACTCACACACTGACACTCACACTGACAAACTGACACTCACACACTGACACACTCACACACTGTCAAACTGACACTCACACACTGACAAACTGACAAACACACACTGACAAACTGACACTCACACACTGACACACTGACAAACTGACACTCACACACTGACAAACTGACACTCACACACTGACAAACTGACACTCACACACTGACAAACTGACACTCACACACTGACAAACTGACACTCACACACTGACACTCACACACTGACAAACTGACACTCACACACTGACAAACTGACAAACACACACTGACAAACTGACACTCACACACTGACAAACTGACAGTCACACAATGACAAACTGACACTCACACAATGACAAACTGACAAACACACACTTACAAACTGACACACACACTGACAAACAGACACCCACACGCTGACACACTGACACCCACACGCTGACACTCACACGCTGACAAACTGACACTCACACACTGACAAACTGACACTCACACACCGACAAACTGACACTCACACACTGACAAACTGACACTCACACTGACAAACTGACAATCACACACTGACAAACTGACACTCACACACTGACAAACTGACACTCGCACACTGACAAACTGACACTCGCACACTTGACAAACTGACACTCGCACACTGACAAACAGCCACTCACACACTGACAAACTGACACACACACACTGACAAACTGACACTCGCACACTGACAAACTGACACTCGCATACTGACAAACTGACACTCGCACACTGACAAACTGACACTCGCACACTGACAAACTGACACACACACACTGACAAACTGACACTCACACACTGACAAACCGACACTCACACACTGACAAACCGACACTCACACACTGACACACACTCACACACTGACAAACTGACACTCACACACTGACAAACTGACACTCACACACTGACACTCACACTGACAAACTGACACTCACACACTGACAAACTGACACTCACACACTGACAAACTGACACTCACACACTCACACACTGACAAACTGACACTCACACACTGACAAACTGACACTCACACTGACAAACTGACACTCACACACTGACAAACTGACACTCACACTGACAAACTGACACTCACACACTGACACACACTCACACACTGACAAACTGACACTCACACACTGACAAACTGACAGTCACACACTGACACAGACTCACACACTGACAAACTGGCACTCACACACTGACAAACTGACACTCACACACTGACAAACTGACACTCACACACTGACACACTCACACACTGCCAAACTGACACTCACACACTGACACACACTGACAAACTGACACTCACACTGACAAACTGACACTCACACACTGACAAACTGACACTCACACTGACAAACTGACACTCACACACTGACACACACTCACACACTGACAAACTGACACTCACACACTGACAAACTGACAGTCACACACTGACACAGACTCACACACTGACAAACTGGCACTCACACACTGACAAACTGACACTCACACACTGACAAACTGACACTCACACACTGACACACTCACACACTGCCAAACTGACACTCACACACTGACACACACTGACAAACTGACACACTGACAAACTGACACTCACACACTGACAAACTGACACTCACACTGACAAACTGACACTCACACACTGACAAACTGACACTCAAACTGACAAACTGACACTCACACACTGACACACACTCACACACTGACAAACTGACACTCACACACTGACAAACTGACAGTCACACACTGACACAGACTCACACACTGACAAACTGACACTCACACACTGACAAACTGACACTCACACACTGACAAACTGACACTCACACACTGACACACTCACACACTGACAAACTGACACTCACACACTGACAAACTGACAAACACACACTGACAAACTGACACTCACACACTGACACACTGACAAACTGACACTCACACACTGGCAAACTGACAGTCACACACTGACAAACTGACAAACACACACTGACAAACTGACACTCACACACTGACACACTCACACACTGTCAAACTGACACTCAAAAACTGACAAACTGACACTCACACACTGACAAACTGACACTCACACACTGACAAACTGACACTCACACACTGACAAACTGACAAACACACACTGACAAACTGACACTCACACACTGACAAACTGACACTCACACACTGACACTCACACACTGACAAACTGACACTCACACACTGACAAACTGACAAACACACACTGACAAACTGACACTCACACACTGACAAACTGACAGTCACACAATGACAAACTGACACTCACACAATGACAAACTGACAAACACACACTTACAAACTGACACACACACTGACAAACAGACACCCACACGCTGACACACTGACACCCACACGCTGACACTCACACGCTGACAAACTGACACTCACACACTGACAAACTGACACTCACACACCGACAAACTGACACTCACACACTGACAAACTGACACTCACACTGACAAACTGACAATCACACACTGACAAACTGACACTCACACACTGACAAACTGACACTCGCACACTGACAAACTGACACTCGCACACTTGACAAACTGACACTCGCACACTGACAAACAGCCACTCACACACTGACAAACTGACACACACACACTGACAAACTGACACTCGCACACTGACAAACTGACACTCGCATACTGACAAACTGACACTCGCACACTGACAAACTGACACTCGCACACTGACAAACCGACACACACACACTGACAAACTGACACTCACACACTGACAAACCGACACTCACACACTGACAAACCGACACTCACACACTGACACACACTCACACACTGACAAACTGACACTCACACACTGACAAACTGACACTCACACACTGACACTCACACTGACAAACTGACACTCACACACTGACACTCACACTGACAAACTGACACTCACACACTGACAAACTGACACTCACACACTGACAAACTGACACTCACACACTCACACACTGACAAACTGACACTCACACACTGACAAACTGACACTCACACACTGAAAAACTGACACTCACACACTGACACACACTCACACACTGACAAACTGACAAACACACACCGACACACTCACACACTGACATACTGACACTCACACACTGATACACACTCACACACTGACAAACTGACAATCACACACTGACAAACTGACTCTCACACACTGACAAACTGACACTCACACACTGACAAACTGACACACTCACACACTGACAAACTGACACTCACACACTGACAAACTGACAAACACAAACTGACACTCACACACTGACAAACTGACACTCACACTGACAAACTGACACTCACACACTGACAAACTGACAAACACACACTGACAAACTTACACTCACACACTGACAAACTGACACTCACACACTGACAAACTGACACTCACACACTGACACACACTCACACACTGACAAACTGACACTCACACACTGAAAAAACTGACACTCACACACTGACAAACTGACACTCACACACTGACAAACACAGACTGACAAACTGACACTCACACACTGACAAACTGACACTCACACACTGACAAACTGACAAACATACACTCACACACTGACAAACTGACACACACACACTGACAAACTGACAAACACACACTGACACACACTCACACACTGACAAACTGACACTCACACACTGACAAACTGACACTCACACACTGACACACACTCACACACTGACAAACTGACACTCACACTCTGACAAACTGACACTCACACACTGACAAACTGACACTCACACACTGACAAACTGACACACTCACACTGACAAACTGACACTCACACACTGACAAATTGACACACTCACACTGACAAACTGACACTCACACACTGACAAACTGACACTCACACACTGACACACACTCACACACTGACAAACTGACACTCACACACTGACAAACTGACACTCACACACTGACAACCTGACACACTCACACTGACAAACTGACACTCACACACTGACAAACTGACACTCATACACTGACAAACTGTCACTCACACACTGACAAACTGACAAACACACACTGACAAACTGACTCTCACACACTGACAAACTGATACTCAGACACTGACAAACTGACACTTACACACTGACACACACTCATACACTGACAAACTGACACTCACACACTGACAAACTGACACTCACACACTGACAAACTGACACTCACACACTGACAAATTGACACACTCACACTGACAAACTGACACTCACACACTGACAAACTGATACTCAGACACTGACAAACTGACACTTACACACTGACACACACTCATACACTGACAAACTGACACTCACACACTGACAAACTGACACTCACACACTGACAAACTGACACTCACACACTGACAAATTGACACACTCACACTGACAAACTGACACTCACACACTGACAAACTGACACTCACACACTGACACACACTCACACACTGACAAACTGACACTCACACACTGACAAACTGACAACCTGACACACTCACACTGACAAACTGACACTCACACACTGACAAACTGACACTCACACACTGACAAACTGTCACTCACACACTGACAAACTGACAAACACACACTGACAAACTGACTCTCACACACTGACAAACTGATACTCAGACACTGACAAACTGACACTCACACACTGACACACACTCATACACTGACAAACTGACACTCACACACTGACAAACTGACACACACACTGACACACACTCACACACTGACAAACTGACACTCACACACTGACAAATTGACACTCACACACTGACACACACTCACACACTGACAAACTGACACTCACACACTGACAAACTCACACTCACACACTGACAAACTGACACTCACACACTGACACACACTCACACACTGACAAACTGACACTCACACTCTGACAAACTGACACTCACACACTGACAAACTGACACACTCACACTGACAAACTGACACTCACACACTGACAAATTGACACACTCACACTGACAAACTGACACTCACACACTGACAAACTGACACTCACAAACTGACAACCTGACACACTCACACTGACAAACTGACACTCACACACTGACAAACTGACACTCACACACTGACAAACTGACACTCACACACTGACAAACTGTCACTCACACACTGACAAACTGACTCTCACACACTGACAAACTGATGCTCAGACACTGACAAACTGACACTCACACACTGACACACACTCATACACTGACAAACTGACACTCACACACTGACAAACTGACACTCACACACTGACAAACTGACACACACACTGACACACACTCACACACTGACAAACTGACACTCACACACTGACAAATTGACACTCACACACTGACACACACTCACACACTGACAAACTGACACTCACACACTGACAAACTGACACTCACACACTGACAAACTGACACACTCACACTGACAAACTGACACTCACACACTGACACACACTCACACACTGACAAACTGACACTCATACACCGACAAACTGACACTCGCACACTGACAAACTGACACACTCACACTGACAAACTGACACTCACACACTGACAAATTGACACACTCACACTGACAAACTGACACTCACACACTGACAAACTGACACACACACACTGACAAACTGACATTCACACACTGACAAACTGACAAACACACACTGACAAACTGACACTCACAAACTGACAAACTGACACTCACACACTGACAAACTGACACTCACACACTGACAAACTGACACTCATACACTGACAAACTGACACTCACACACTGACAAACTGACAAACACACATTGACAAACTGACACTCATACACTGACAAACACACAATGACAAACTGACACTCACACACTGACACACACTGACAAACTGACACTCACACTGACAAACTGACAAACACACACTGACAAACTGACACTCACACTGGCAAACTGACAAACACACACTGACACACACTCACACACTGACAAACTGACACTCACACACTGACACACACTGACAAACTGACACTCACACACTGACAAACTGACACTCACACACTGACAAACTGACACTCACACACTGACACACACACACTGACAAACTGACACTCACACACTGACAAACTGACACTCACACACTGACAAACTGACACTCACACACTGACACACTCACACACTGTCAAACTGACACTCACACACTGGCAAACTGACAAACACACACTGACACACACTCACACACTGACAAACTGACACTCACACACTGACACACACTGACAAACTGACACTCACACACTGACAAACTGACACTCACACACTGACAAACTGACACTCACACACTGACACACTCACACACTGTCAAACTGACACTCACACACTGACAAACTGACAAACACACCCTGACAAACTGACAAACACACACTGACAAACTGACACTCACACACTGACAAACTGACACTCACACACTGACACTCACACACTGACAAACTGACACTCACACACTGACAAACTGACAAACACACACTGACAAACTGACACTCACACACTGACAAACTGACAGTCACACAATGACAAACTGACACTCACACAATGACAAACTGACAAACACACACTTACAAACTGACACTCACACACTGACAAACAGACACCCACACGCTGACACACTGACACCCACACGCTGACACTCACACGCTGACAAACTGACACTCACACACTGACAAACTGACACTCACACACCGACAAACTGACACTCACACACTGACAAACTGACACTCACACTGACAAACTGACAATCACACACTGACAAACTGACACTCACACACTGACAAACTGACACTCGCACACTGACAAACTGACACTCGCACACTTGACAAACTGACACTCGCACACTGACAAACAGCCACTCACACACTGACAAACTGACACACACACACTGACAAACTGACACTCGCACACTGACAAACTGACACTCGCATACTGACAAACTGACACTCGCACACTGACAAACTGACACTCGCACACTGACAAACTGACACACACACACTGACAAACTGACACTCACACACTGACAAACCGACACTCACACACTGACAAACCGACACTCACACACTGACACACACTCACACACTGACAAACTGACACTCACACACTGACAAACTGACACTCACACACTGACAAACTGACACTCACACACTGACACTCACACTGACAAACTGACACACACACTGACAAACTGACACTCACACACTGACAAACTGACACTCACACACTCACACACTGACAAACTGACACTCACACACTGACAATCTGACACTCACACACTGACAAACTGACACTCACACACTGACACACACTCACACACTGACAAACTGACAAACACACACTGACACACTCACACACTGACATACTGACACTCACACACTGATACACACTCACACACTGACAAACTGACAATCACACACTGACAAACTGACTCTCACACACTGACAAACTGACACTCACACACTGACAAACTGACACACTCACACACTGACAAACTGACACTCACACACTGACAAACTGACAAACACAAACTGACACTCACACACTGACAAACTGACACTCACACTGACAAACTGACACTCACACACTGACAAACTGACAAACACACACTGACAAACTTACACTCACACACTGACAAACTGACACTCACACACTGACAAATTGACACTCACACACTGACACACACTCACACACTGACAAACTGACACTCACACACTGAAAAAACTGACACTCACACACTGACAAACTGACACTCACACACTGACAAACACAGACTGACAAACTGACACTCACACACTGACAAACTGACACTCACACACTGACAAACTGACAAACATACACTCACACACTGACAAACTGACACACACACACTGACAAACTGACAAACACACACTGACACACACTCACACACTGACAAACTGACACTCACACACTGACAAACTGACACTCACACACTGACACACACTCACACACTGACAAACTGACACTCACACTCTGACAAACTGACACTCACACACTGACAAACTGACACTCACACACTGACAAACTGACACACTCACACTGACAAACTGACACTCACACACTGACAAATTGACACACTCACACTGACAAACTGACACTCACACACTGACAAACTGACACTCACACACTGACACACACTCACACACTGACAAACTGACACTCACACACTGACAAACTGACACTCACACACTGACAACCTGACACACTCACACTGACAAACTGACACACACACACTGACAAACTGACAAACACACACTGACAAACTGACTCTCACACACTGACAAACTGATACTCAGACACTGACAAACTGACACTTACACACTGACACACACTCATACACTGACAAACTGACACTCACACACTGACAAACTGACACTCACACACTGACAAACTGACACTCACACACTGACAAATTGACACACTCACACTGACAAACTGACACTCACACACTGACAAACTGACACTCACACACTGACACACACTCACACACTGACAAACTGACACTCACACACTGACAAACTGACAACCTGACACACTCACACTGACAAACTGACACTCACACAGTGACAAACTGACACTCACACACTGACAAACTGACACTCACACACTGACAAACTGTCACTCACACACTGACAAACTGACAAACACACACTGACAAACTGACTCTCACACACTGACAAACTGATACTCAGACACTGACAAACTGACACTCACACACTGACACACACTCACACACTGACAAACTGACACTCACACACTGACACACACTCACACACTGACAAACTGACACTCACACACTGAAACAACTGACACTCACACACTGACAAACTGACACTCACACACTGACAAACACAGACTGACAAACTGACACTCACACACTGACAAACTGACACTCACACACTGACAAACTGACAAACATACACTCACACACTGACAAACTGACACACACACACTGACAAACTGACAAACACACACTGACACACACTCACACACTGACAAACTGACACTCACACACTGACAAACTGACACTCACACACTGACACACACTCACACACTGACAAACTGACACTCACACTCTGACAAACTGACACTCACACACTGACAAACTGACACTCACACACTGACAAACTGACACACTCACACTGACAAACTGACACTCACACACTGACAAATTGACACACTCACACTGACAAACTGACACTCACACACTGACAAACTGACACTCACACACTGACACACACTCACACACTGACAAACTGACACTCACACACTGACAACCTGACACACTCACACTGACAAACTGACACTCACACACTGACAAACTGACAAACACACACTGACAAACTGACTCTCACACACTGACAAACTGACACTCACACACTGACACACACTGACAAACTGACACTCACACTGACAAACTGACAAACACACACTGACAAACTGACACTCACACTGGCAAACTGACAAACACACACTGACACACACTCACACACTGACAAACTGACACTCACACACTGACACACACTGACAAACTGACACTCACACACTGACAAACTGACACTCACACACTGACAAACTGACACTCACACACTGACACACACACACTGACAAACTGACACTCACACACTGACAAACTGACACTCACACACTGACAAACTGACACTCACACACTGACACACTCACACACTGTCAAACTGACACTCACACACTGGCAAACTGACAAACACACACTGACACACACTCACACACTGACAAACTGACACTCACACACTGACACACACTGACAAACTGACACTCACACACTGACAAACTGACACTCACACACTGACAAACTGACACTCACACACTGACACACTCACACACTGTCAAACTGACACTCACACACTGACAAACTGACAAACACACCCTGACAAACTGACAAACACACACTGACAAACTGACACTCACACACTGACAAACTGACACTCACACACTGACACTCACACACTGACAAACTGACACTCACACACTGACAAACTGACAAACACACACTGACAAACTGACACTCACACACTGACAAACTGACAGTCACACAATGACAAACTGACACTCACACAATGACAAACTGACAAACACACACTTACAAACTGACACTCACACACTGACAAACAGACACCCACACGCTGACACACTGACACCCACACGCTGACACTCACACGCTGACAAACTGACACTCACACACTGACAAACTGACACTCACACACTGACAAACTGACACTCGCACACTTGACAAACTGACACTCGCACACTGACAAACAGCCACTCACACACTGACAAACTGACACACACACACTGACAAACTGACACTCGCACACTGACAAACTGACACTCGCATACTGACAAACTGACACTCGCACACTGACAAACTGACACTCGCACACTGACAAACTGACACACACACACTGACAAACTGACACTCACACACTGACAAACCGACACTCACACACTGACAAACCGACACTCACACACTGACACACACTCACACACTGACAAACTGACACTCACACACTGACAAACTGACACTCACACACTGACAAACTGACACTCACACACTGACACTCACACTGACAAACTGACACACACACTGACAAACTGACACTCACACACTGACAAACTGACACTCACACACTCACACACTGACAAACTGACACTCACACACTGACAATCTGACACTCACACACTGACAAACTGACACTCACACACTGACACACACTCACACACTGACAAACTGACAAACACACACTGACACACTCACACACTGACATACTGACACTCACACACTGATACACACTCACACACTGACAAACTGACAATCACACACTGACAAACTGACTCTCACACACTGACAAACTGACACTCACACACTGACAAACTGACACACTCACACACTGACAAACTGACACTCACACACTGACAAACTGACAAACACAAACTGACACTCACACAGTGACAAACTGACACTCACACTGACAAACTGACACTCACACACTGACAAACTGACAAACACACACTGACAAACTTACACTCACACACTGACAAACTGACACTCACACACTGACAAATTGACACTCACACACTGACACACACTCACACACTGACAAACTGACACTCACACACTGAAAAAACTGACACTCACACACTGACAAACTGACACTCACACACTGACAAACACAGAATGACAAACTGACACTCACACACTGACAAACTGACACTCACACACTGACAAACTGACAAACATACACTCACACACTGACAAACTGACACACACACACTGACAAACTGACAAACACACACTGACACACACTCACACACTGACAAACTGACACTCACACACTGACAAACAGAGACTCACACACTGACACACACTCACACACTGACAAACTGACACTCACACTCTGACAAACTGACACTCACACACTGACAAACTGACACTCACACACTGACAAACTGACACACTCACACTGACAAACTGACACTCACACACTGACAAATTGACACACTCACACTGACAAACTGACACTCACACACTGACAAACTGACACTCACACACTGACACACACTCACACACTGACAAACTGACACTCACACACTGACAAACTGACACTCACACACTGACAACCTGACACACTCACACTGACAAACTGACACTCACACACTGACAAACTGACAAACACACACTGACAAACTGACTCTCACACACTGACAAACTGATACTCAGACACTGACAAACTGACACTTACACACTGACACACACTCATACACTGACAAACTGACACTCACACACTGACAAACTGACACTCACACACTGACAAACTGACACTCACACACTGACAAATTGACACACTCACACTGACAAACTGACACTCACACACTGACAAACTGACACTCACACACTGACACACACTCACACACTGACAAACTGACACTCACACACTGACAAACTGACAACCTGACACACTCACACTGACAAACTGACACTCACACTGACAAACTGACACTCACACAGTGACAAACTGACACTCACACACTGACAAACTGACACTCACACACTGACAAACTGTCACTCACACACTGACAAACTGACAAACACACACTGACAAACTGACTCTCACACACTGACAAACTGATACTCAGACACTGACAAACTGACACTCACACACTGACACACACTCACACACTGACAAACTGACACTCACACACTGAAACAACTGACACTCACACACTGACAAACTGACACTCACACACTGACAAACACAGACTGACAAACTGACACTCACACACTGACAAACTGACACTCACACACTGACAAACTGACAAACATACACTCACACACTGACAAACTGACACACACACACTGACAAACTGACAAACACACACTGACACACACTCACACACTGACAAACTGACACTCACACACTGACAAACTGACACTCACACACTGACACACACTCACACACTGACAAACTGACACTCACACTCTGACAAACTGACACTCACACACTGACAAACTGACACTCACACACTGACAAACTGACACACTCACACTGACAAACTGACACTCACACACTGACAAATTGACACACTCACACTGACAAACTGACACTCACACACTGACAAACTGACACTCACACACTGACACACACTCACACACTGACAAACTGACACTCACACACTGACAAACTGACACTCACACACTGACAACCTGACACACTCACACTGACAAACTGACACTCACACACTGACAAACTGACAAACACACACTGACAAACTGACTCTCACACACTGACAAACTGACACTCACACACTGACAAACTGACACTCACACACTGACAAATTGACACACTCACACTGACAAACTGACACTCACACACTGACAAACTGACACTCACACACTGACACACACTCACACACTGACAAACTGACACTCACACACTGACAAACTGACAACCTGACACACTCACACTGACAAACTGACACTCACACAGTGACAAACTGACACTCACACACTGACAAACTGACACTTACACACTGACAAACTGTCACTCACACACTGACAAACTGACAAACACACACTGACAAACTGACTCTCACACACTGACAAACTGATACTCATACACTGACAAACTGACACTCACACACTGACAAACTGACACACACACTGACACACACTCACACACTGACAAACTGACACTCACACACTGACAAATTGACACTCACACACTGACACACACTCACACACTGACAAACTGACACTCACACACTGACAAACTCACACTCACACACTGACAAACTGACACTCACACACTGACACACACTCACACACTGACAAACTGACACTCACACTCTGACAAACTGACACTCACACACTGACAAACTGACACTCACACACTGACAAACTGACACACTCACACTGACAAACTGACACTCACACACTGACAAATTGACACACTCACACTGACAAACTGACACTCACACACTGACAAACTGACACTCACACACTGACACACACTCACACACTGACAAACTGACACTCATACACTGACAAACTGACACTCACACACTGACAAACTGACACTCACACACTGACAAACTGACACACACACTGACACACACTCACACACTGACAAACTGACACTCACACACTGACAAATTGACACTCACACACTGACACACACTCACACACTGACAAACTGACACTCACACACTGACAAACTGACACTCACACACTGACAAACTGACACTCACACACTGACAAACTGACACTCACACACTGACAAATTGACACACTCACACTGACAAACTGACACTCACACACTGACACACACTCACACACTGACAAACTGACACTCATACACCGACAAACTGACACTCGCACACTGACAAACTGACACACTCACACTGACAAACTGACACTCACACACTGACAAATTGACACACTCACACTGACAAACTGACACTCACACACTGACAAACTGACACACACACACTGACAAACTGACATTCACACACTGACAAACTGACACTCACAAACTGACAAACTGACACTCACACACTGACAAACTGACACTCACACACTGACAAACTGACACTCACACACTGACAAACTGACAAACACACATTGACAAACTGACACTCATACACTGACAAACATACACTGACAAACTGACACTCACACACTGACACACACTGACAAACTGACACTCACACTGACAAACTGACAAACACACACTGACAAACTGACACTCACACTGGCAAACTGACAAACACACACTGACACACACTCACACACTGACAAACTGACACTCACACACTGACACACACTGACAAACTGACACTCACACACTGACAAACTGACACTCACACACTGACAAACTGACACTCACACACTGACACACACACACTGACAAACTGACACTCACACACTGACAAACTGACACTCACACACTGACAAACTGACACTCACACACTGACACACTCACACACTGTCAAACTGACACTCACACACTGACAAACTGACAAACACACCCTGACAAACTGACACTCACACACTGACACACTCACACACTGACAAATTGACACTCACACACTGACAAACTGACAAACACACACTGACAAACTCACACACTGACAAACTGACACACTCACACTGACAAACTGACACACACACTGACAAACTGACTCTCACACACTGACAAACTGACACTCACACACTGACAAACTGACACACTCACACACTGACAAACTGACACTCACACACTGACAAACTGACAAACACAAACTGACACTCACAGACTGACAAACTGACACTCACACACTGACAAACTGACACTCACACACTGACAAACTGACACTCACACTCTGACAAACTGACAAACTCACACTCACGCACTGACAAACTGACACTCACACTGACAAACTGACACTCACACACTGACAAACTGACACTCACACACTGACAAACTGACAAACTTACACTCACACACTGACAAACGTACACTCACACACTGACAAACTGACACACACACTGACAAACTGACAAACACACACTGACAAATTGACACTCACACACTGACAAACTGACACTCACACACTGACAACCTGACACTCACACACTGACAACCTGACACACTCACACTGACAAACTGACACTCACACACTGACAAACTGACACTCACACACTGACAAACTGACACTCACACACTGACAAACTGACACACTGACAAACTGACACTCACACACTGACAAACTGACACTCACACACTGACACACACTCACTCACTGACAAACTGACACTCACACACTGACAAACTGACACACACACACTGACAAACTGACACTCACACACTGTCAAACTGACACTCACACACTGACAAACTGACACTCACACAATGACAAACTGACACTCACACACTGACAAACTGACAAACACACACTGACAAACTGACACTCAAACACTGACAAACTGACACTCACATACTGACAAATTGACAAACACACACTGACAAACTGACACTCACACACTGACAAACTGACATACACGCTGACAAACTGACAAACACACACTGACAAACTGACACTCACACACTGACAACCTGACACTCACACACTGACACACACTCACACACTGACAAACTGACACTCACACACTGACAAACTGACACTCACACACTGACAAACTGACACTCACACACTGACAAACTGACACTCACACACTGACACACTCACACACTGACAAATTGACACTCACACACTGACAAATTGACAAACACAGACTGACAAACTGACACTCACACACTGACAAACTGACACTCACACACTGACAAACTGACACTCACACACTGACACACACTCACACACTGACAAACTGACACTCACTCACTGACAAACTGACACTCACACACTGACACACACTGACAAACTGACACTCACTCACTGACGAACTGACACACTCACACTGACAAACTGACACTCAAACACTGACGAACTGAAACTCACACACTGACACTCACACTGACAAACTGACACTCACACACTGACAAACTGACACTCACACACTGACAAACTGACACTCACACACTCACACACTGACAAACTGACACTCACACACTGACAAACTGACACTCACACACTGACAAACTGACAAACACACACTGACAAACTGACACACTCACACTGACAAACTGACACACACACTGACAAACTGACACTCACACACTGACACACACTCACACACTGACAAACTGACACTCACACACTGACAAACTGACACTCACACACTGACAAACTGACACACTCACACTGACAAACTGACACACACACTGACAAACTGACTCTCACACACTGACAAACTGACACTCACACACTGACAAACTGACACACTCACACACTGACAAACTGACACTCACACACTGACAAACTGACAAACACAAACTGACACTCACACACTGACAAACTGACACTCACACACTGACAAACTGACACACACACACTGACAACCTGACACTCACACACTGACAAACTGACACTCACACACTGACAAACTGACAAACACAAACTGACAAACACACACTGACAAACTGACACTCATACACTGACAAACACACACTGACAAACTGACACTCACACACTGACACACACTGACAAACTGACACTCACACTGACAAACTGACAAACACACACTGACAAACTGACACTCACACTGGCAAACTGACAAACACACACTGACACACACTCACACACTGACAAACTGACACTCACACACTGACACACACTGACAAACTGACACTCACACACTGACAAACTGACACTCACACACTGACAAACTGACACTCACACACTGACACACACTCACACACTGACAAACTGACACTCACACACTGACAAACTGACACTCACACACTGACAAACTGACACACACACTGACACACTCACACACTGACAAACTGACAAACACACCCTGACAAACTGACACTCACACACTGACACACTCACACACTGACAAATTGACACTCACACACTGACAAACTGACAAACACACACTGACACACTCACACACTGACAAACTGACACACTCACACTGACAAACTGACACACACACTGACAAACTGACTCTCACACACTGACAAACTGACACTCACACACTGACAAACTGACACTCACACACTGACACACTCACACACTGACAAATTGACACTCACACACTGACAAATTGACAAACACAGACTGACAAACTGACACTCACACACTGACAAACTGACACTCACACACTGACAAACTGACACTCACACACTGACACACACTCACACACTGACAAACTGACACTCACTCACTGACAAACTGACACTCACACACTGACACACACTGACAAACTGACACTCACTCACTGACGAACTGACACACTCACACTGACAAACTGACACTCAAACACTGACGAACTGAAACTCACACACTGACACTCACACTGACAAACTGACACTCACACACTGACAAACTGACACTCACACACTGACAAACTGACACTCACACACTGACAAACTGACAAACACACACTGACAAACTGACACACTCACACTGACAAACTGACACACACACTGACAAACTGACACTCACACACTGACACACACTCACACACTGACAAACTGACACTCACACACTGACAAACTGACACTCACACACTGACAAACTGACACACTCACACTGACAAACTGACACACACACTGACAAACTGACTCTCACACACTGACAAACTGACACTCACACACTGACAAACTGACACACTCACACACTGACAAACTGACACTCACACACTGACAAACTGACAAACACAAACTGACACTCACACACTGACAAACTGACACTCACACACTGACAAACTGACACACACACACTGACAACCTGACACTCACACACTGACAAACTGACACTCACACACTGACAAACTGACAAACACAAACTGACAAACACACACTGACAAACTGACACTCATACACTGACAAACACACACTGACAAACTGACACTCACACACTGACACACACTGACAAACTGACACTCACACTGACAAACTGACAAACACACACTGACAAACTGACACTCACACTGGCAAACTGACAAACACACACTGACACACACTCACACACTGACAAACTGACACTCACACACTGACACACACTGACAAACTGACACTCACACACTGACAAACTGACACTCACACACTGACAAACTGACACTCACACACTGACACACACTCACACACTGACAAACTGACACTCACACACTGACAAACTGACACTCACACACTGACAAACTGACACACACACTGACACACTCACACACTGACAAACTGACAAACACACCCTGACAAACTGACACTCACACACTGACACACTCACACACTGACAAATTGACACTCACACACTGACAAACTGACAAACACACACTGACACACTCACACACTGACAAACTGACACACTCACACTGACAAACTGACACACACACTGACAAACTGACTCTCACACACTGACAAACTGACACTCACACACTGACAAACTGACACACTCACACACTGACAAACTGACACTCACACACTGACAAACTGACAAACACAAACTGACACTCACAGACTGACAAACTGACACTCACACACTGACAAACTGACACTCACACACTGACAAACTGACACTCACACACTGACAAACTGACAAACTTACACTCACACACTGACAAACGTACACTCACACACTGACAAACTGACACACACACTGACAAACTGACAAACACACACTGACAAATTGACACTCACACACTGACAAACTGCCACTCACACACTGACAACCTGACACTCACACACTGACAACCTGACACACTCACACTGACAAACTGACACTCACACACTGACAAACTGACACTCACACACTGACAAACTGACACTCACACACTGACAAACTGACACACTGACAAACTGACACTCACACACTGACAAACTGACACTCACACACTGACACACACTCACTCACTGACAAACTGACACTCACACACTGACAAACTGACACACACACACTGACAAACTGACACTCACACACTGTCAAACTGACACTCACACACTGACAAACTGACACTCACACAATGACAAACTGACACTCACATACTGACAAACTGACAAACACACACTGACAAACTGACACTCAAACACTGACAAACTGACACTCACATACTGACAAATTGACAAACACACACTGACAAACTGACACTCACACACTGACAAACTGACATACACGCTGACAAACTGACAAACACACACTGACAAACTGACACTCACACACTGACAAACTGACACTCACACACTGACACACACTCACACACTGACAAACTGACACTCACACACTGACACACTCACACACTGACAAACTGACACTCACACACTGACAAACTGACACTCATTCACTGACAAACTGACACACACTGACAAACTGACAAATGCACACTGACACACACTCACACACTGACAAACTGACACTCACACACTGACACACACTGACAAACTGACACTCACACACTGACAAACTGACACTCACACACTGACAAACTGACACTCACACACTGACACACACACACTGACAAACTGACACTCACACACTGACAAACTGACACTCACACACTGACAAACTGACACTCACACACTGACACACTCACACACTGTCAAACTGACACTCACACACTGGCAAACTGACAAACACACACTGACACACACTCACACACTGACAAACTGACACTCACACACTGACACACACTGACAAACTGACACTCACACACTGACAAACTGACACTCACACACTGACAAACTGACACTCACACACTGACACACTCACACACTGTCAAACTGACACTCACACACTGACAAACTGACAAACACACCCTGACAAACTGACAAACACACACTGACAAACTGACACTCACACACTGACAAACTGACACTCACACACTGACACTCACACACTGACAAACTGACACTCACACACTGACAAACTGACAAACACACACTGACAAACTGACACTCACACACTGACAAACTGACAGTCACACAATGACAAACTGACACTCACACAATGACAAACTGACAAACACACACTTACAAACTGACACTCACACACTGACAAACAGACACCCACACGCTGACACACTGACACCCACACGCTGACACTCACACGCTGACAAACTGACACTCACACACTGACAAACTGACACTCACACACCGACAAACTGACACTCACACACTGACAAACTGACACTCACACTGACAAACTGACAATCACACACTGACAAACTGACACTCACACACTGACAAACTGACACTCGCACACTGACAAACTGACACTCGCACACTTGACAAACTGACACTCGCACACTGACAAACAGCCACTCACACACTGACAAACTGACACACACACACTGACAAACTGACACTCGCACACTGACAAACTGACACTCGCATACTGACAAACTGACACTCGCACACTGACAAACTGACACTCGCACACTGACAAACTGACACACACACACTGACAAACTGACACTCACACACTGACAAACCGACACTCACACACTGACAAACCGACACTCACACACTGACACACACTCACACACTGACAAACTGACACTCACACACTGACAAACTGACACTCACACACTGACAAACTGACACTCACACACTGACACTCACACTGACAAACTGACACACACACTGACAAACTGACACTCACACACTGACAAACTGACACTCACACACTCACACACTGACAAACTGACACTCACACACTGACAATCTGACACTCACACACTGACAAACTGACACTCACACACTGACACACACTCACACACTGACAAACTGACAAACACACACTGACACACTCACACACTGACATACTGACACTCACACACTGATACACACTCACACACTGACAAACTGACAATCACACACTGACAAACTGACTCTCACACACTGACAAACTGACACTCACACACTGACAAACTGACACACTCACACACTGACAAACTGACACTCACACACTGACAAACTGACAAACACAAACTGACACTCACACAGTGACAAACTGACACTCACACTGACAAACTGACACTCACACACTGACAAACTGACAAACACACACTGACAAACTTACACTCACACACTGACAAACTGACACTCACACACTGACAAATTGACACTCACACACTGACACACACTCACACACTGACAAACTGACACTCACACACTGAAAAAACTGACACTCACACACTGACAAACTGACACTCACACACTGACAAACACAGAATGACAAACTGACACTCACACACTGACAAACTGACACTCACACACTGACAAACTGACAAACATACACTCACACACTGACAAACTGACACACACACACTGACAAACTGACAAACACACACTGACACACACTCACACACTGACAAACTGACACTCACACACTGACAAACTGACACTCACACACTGACACACACTCACACACTGACAAACTGACACTCACACTCTGACAAACTGACACTCACACACTGACAAACTGACACTCACACACTGACAAACTGACACACTCACACTGACAAACTGACACTCACACACTGACAAATTGACACACTCACACTGACAAACTGACACTCACACACTGACAAACTGACACTCACACACTGACACACACTCACACACTGACAAACTGACACTCACACACTGACAAACTGACACTCACACACTGACAACCTGACACACTCACACTGACAAACTGACACTCACACACTGACAAACTGACAAACACACACTGACAAACTGACTCTCACACACTGACAAACTGATACTCAGACACTGACAAACTGACACTTACACACTGACACACACTCATACACTGACAAACTGACACTCACACACTGACAAACTGACACTCACACACTGACAAACTGACACTCACACACTGACAAATTGACACACTCACACTGACAAACTGACACTCACACACTGACAAACTGACACTCACACACTGACACACACTCACACACTGACAAACTGACACTCACACACTGACAAACTGACAACCTGACACACTCACACTGACAAACTGACACTCACACTGACAAACTGACACTCACACAGTGACAAACTGACACTCACACACTGACAAACTGACACTCACACACTGACAAACTGTCACTCACACACTGACAAACTGACAAACACACACTGACAAACTGACTCTCACACACTGACAAACTGATACTCAGACACTGACAAACTGACACTCACACACTGACACACACTCACACACTGACAAACTGACACTCACACACTGAAACAACTGACACTCACACACTGACAAACTGACACTCACACACTGACAAACACAGACTGACAAACTGACACTCACACACTGACAAACTGACACTCACACACTGACAAACTGACAAACATACACTCACACACTGACAAACTGACACACACACACTGACAAACTGACAAACACACACTGACACACACTCACACACTGACAAACTGACACTCACACACTGACAAACTGACACTCACACACTGACACACACTCACACACTGACAAACTGACACTCACACTCTGACAAACTGACACTCACACACTGACAAACTGACACTCACACACTGACAAACTGACACACTCACACTGACAAACTGACACTCACACACTGACAAATTGACACACTCACACTGACAAACTGACACCCGCACACTGACAAACTGACACTCACACACTGACACACACTCACACACTGACAAACTGACACTCACACACTGACAAACTGACACTCACACACTGACAACCTGACACACTCACACTGACAAACTGACACTCACACACTGACAAACTGACAAACACACACTGACAAACTGACTCTCACACACTGACAAACTGATACTCAGACACTGACAAACTGACACTTACACACTGACACACACTCATACACTGACAAACTGACACTCACACACTGACAAACTGACACTCACACACTGACAAACTGACACTCACACACTGACAAATTGACACACTCACACTGACAAACTGACACTCACACACTGACAAACTGACACTCACACACTGACACACACTCACACACTGACAAACTGACACTCACACACTGACAAACTGACAACCTGACACACTCACACTGACAAACTGACACTCACACAGTGACAAACTGACACTCACACACTGACAAACTGACACTTACACACTGACAAACTGTCACTCACACACTGACAAACTGACAAACACACACTGACAAACTGACTCTCACACACTGACAAACTGATACTCATACACTGACAAACTGACACTCACACACTGACAAACTGACACACACACTGACACACACTCACACACTGACAAACTGACACTCACACACTGACAAATTGACACTCACACACTGACACACACTCACACACTGACAAACTGACACTCACACACTGACAAACTCACACTCACACACTGACAAACTGACACTCACACACTGACACACACTCACACACTGACAAACTGACACTCACACTCTGACAAACTGACACTCACACACTGACAAACTGACACTCACACACTGACAAACTGACACACTCACACTGACAAACTGACACTCACACACTGACAAATTGACACACTCACACTGACAAACTGACACTCACACACTGACAAACTGACACTCACACACTGACACACACTCACACACTGACAAACTGACACTCATACACTGACAAACTGACACTCACACACTGACAAACTGACACTCACACACTGACAAACTGACACACACACTGACACACACTCACACACTGACAAACTGACACTCACACACTGACAAATTGACACTCACACACTGACACACACTCACACACTGACAAACTGACACTCACACACTGACAAACTGACACTCACACACTGACAAACTGACACTCACACACTGACAAACTGACACTCACACACTGACAAATTGACACACTCACACTGACAAACTGACACTCACACACTGACACACACTCACACACTGACAAACTGACACTCATACACCGACAAACTGACACTCGCACACTGACAAACTGACACACTCACACTGACAAACTGACACTCACACACTGACAAATTGACACACTCACACTGACAAACTGACACTCACACACTGACAAACTGACACACACACACTGACAAACTGACATTCACACACTGACAAACTGACACTCACAAACTGACAAACTGACACTCACACACTGACAAACTGACACTCACACACTGACAAACTGACACTCACACACTGACAAACTGACAAACACACATTGACAAACTGACACTCATACACTGACAAACACACACTGACAAACTGACACTCACACACTGACACACACTGACAAACTGACACTCACACTGACAAACTGACAAACACACACTGACAAACTGACACTCACACTGGCAAACTGACAAACACACACTGACACACACTCACACACTGACAAACTGACACTCACACACTGACACACACTGACAAACTGACACTCACACACTGACAAACTGACACTCACACACTGACAAACTGACACTCACACACTGACACACACACACTGACAAACTGACACTCACACACTGACAAACTGACACTCACACACTGACAAACTGACACTCACACACTGACACACTCACACACTGACAAATTGACACTCACACACTGACAAACTGACAAACACACACTGACAAACTCACACACTGACAAACTGACACACTCACACTGACAAACTGACACACACACTGACAAACTGACTCTCACACACTGACAAACTGACACTCACACACTGACAAACTGACACACTCACACACTGACAAACTGACACTCACACACTGACAAACTGACAAACACAAACTGACACTCACAGACTGACAAACTGACACTCACACACTGACAAACTGACACTCACACACTGACAAACTGACACTCACACTCTGACAAACTGACAAACTCACACTCACGCACTGACAAACTGACACTCACACTGACAAACTGACACTCACACACTGACAAACTGACACTCACACACTGACAAACTGACAAACTTACACTCACACACTGACAAACGTACACTCACACACTGACAAACTGACACACACACTGACAAACTGACAAACACACACTGACAAATTGACACTCACACACTGACAAACTGACACTCACACACTGACAACCTGACACTCACACACTGACAACCTGACACACTCACACTGACAAACTGACACTCACACACTGACAAACTGACACTCACACACTGACAAACTGACACTCACACACTGACAAACTGACACACTGACAAACTGACACTCACACACTGACAAACTGACACTCACACACTGACACACACTCACTCACTGACAAACTGACACTCACACACTGACAAACTGACACACACACACTGACAAACTGACACTCACACACTGTCAAACTGACACTCACACACTGACAAACTGACACTCACACAATGACAAACTGACACTCACACACTGACAAACTGACAAACACACACTGACAAACTGACACTCAAACACTGACAAACTGACACTCACATACTGACAAATTGACAAACACACACTGACAAACTGACACTCACACACTGACAAACTGACATACACGCTGACAAACTGACAAACACACACTGACAAACTGACACTCACACACTGACAACCTGACACTCACACACTGACACACACTCACACACTGACAAACTGACACTCACACACTGACAAACTGACACTCACACACTGACAAACTGACACTCACACACTGACAAACTGACACTCACACACTGACACACTCACACACTGACAAATTGACACTCACACACTGACAAATTGACAAACACAGACTGACAAACTGACACTCACACACTGACAAACTGACACTCACACACTGACAAACTGACACTCACACACTGACACACACTCACACACTGACAAACTGACACTCACTCACTGACAAACTGACACTCACACACTGACACACACTGACAAACTGACACTCACTCACTGACGAACTGACACACTCACACTGACAAACTGACACTCAAACACTGACGAACTGAAACTCACACACTGACACTCACACTGACAAACTGACACTCACACACTGACAAACTGACACTCACACACTGACAAACTGACACTCACACACTCACACACTGACAAACTGACACTCACACACTGACAAACTGACACTCACACACTGACAAACTGACAAACACACACTGACAAACTGACACACTCACACTGACAAACTGACACACACACTGACAAACTGACACTCACACACTGACACACACTCACACACTGACAAACTGACACTCACACACTGACAAACTGACACTCACACACTGACAAACTGACACACTCACACTGACAAACTGACACACACACTGACAAACTGACTCTCACACACTGACAAACTGACACTCACACACTGACAAACTGACACACTCACACACTGACAAACTGACACTCACACACTGACAAACTGACAAACACAAACTGACACTCACACACTGACAAACTGACACTCACACACTGACAAACTGACACACACACACTGACAACCTGACACTCACACACTGACAAACTGACACTCACACACTGACAAACTGACAAACACAAACTGACAAACACACACTGACAAACTGACACTCATACACTGACAAACACACACTGACAAACTGACACTCACACACTGACACACACTGACAAACTGACACTCACACTGACAAACTGACAAACACACACTGACAAACTGACACTCACACTGGCAAACTGACAAACACACACTGACACACACTCACACACTGACAAACTGACACTCACACACTGACACACACTGACAAACTGACACTCACACACTGACAAACTGACACTCACACACTGACAAACTGACACTCACACACTGACACACACTCACACACTGACAAACTGACACTCACACACTGACAAACTGACACTCACACACTGACAAACTGACACACACACTGACACACTCACACACTGACAAACTGACAAACACACCCTGACAAACTGACACTCACACACTGACACACTCACACACTGACAAATTGACACTCACACACTGACAAACTGACAAACACACACTGACACACTCACACACTGACAAACTGACACACTCACACTGACAAACTGACACACACACTGACAAACTGACTCTCACACACTGACAAACTGACACTCACACACTGACAAACTGACACTCACACACTGACACACTCACACACTGACAAATTGACACTCACACACTGACAAATTGACAAACACAGACTGACAAACTGACACTCACACACTGACAAACTGACACTCACACACTGACAAACTGACACTCACACACTGACACACACTCACACACTGACAAACTGACACTCACTCACTGACAAACTGACACTCACACACTGACACACACTGACAAACTGACACTCACTCACTGACGAACTGACACACTCACACTGACAAACTGACACTCAAACACTGACGAACTGAAACTCACACACTGACACTCACACTGACAAACTGACACTCACACACTGACAAACTGACACTCACACACTGACAAACTGACACTCACACACTGACAAACTGACAAACACACACTGACAAACTGACACACTCACACTGACAAACTGACACACACACTGACAAACTGACACTCACACACTGACACACACTCACACACTGACAAACTGACACTCACACACTGACAAACTGACACTCACACACTGACAAACTGACACACTCACACTGACAAACTGACACACACACTGACAAACTGACTCTCACACACTGACAAACTGACACTCACACACTGACAAACTGACACACTCACACACTGACAAACTGACACTCACACACTGACAAACTGACAAACACAAACTGACACTCACACACTGACAAACTGACACTCACACACTGACAAACTGACACACACACACTGACAACCTGACACTCACACACTGACAAACTGACACTCACACACTGACAAACTGACAAACACAAACTGACAAACACACACTGACAAACTGACACTCATACACTGACAAACACACACTGACAAACTGACACTCACACACTGACACACACTGACAAACTGACACTCACACTGACAAACTGACAAACACACACTGACAAACTGACACTCACACTGGCAAACTGACAAACACACACTGACACACACTCACACACTGACAAACTGACACTCACACACTGACACACACTGACAAACTGACACTCACACACTGACAAACTGACACTCACACACTGACAAACTGACACTCACACACTGACACACACTCACACACTGACAAACTGACACTCACACACTGACAAACTGACACTCACACACTGACAAACTGACACACACACTGACACACTCACACACTGACAAACTGACAAACACACCCTGACAAACTGACACTCACACACTGACACACTCACACACTGACAAATTGACACTCACACACTGACAAACTGACAAACACACACTGACACACTCACACACTGACAAACTGACACACTCACACTGACAAACTGACACACACACTGACAAACTGACTCTCACACACTGACAAACTGACACTCACACACTGACAAACTGACACACTCACACACTGACAAACTGACACTCACACACTGACAAACTGACAAACACAAACTGACACTCACAGACTGACAAACTGACACTCACACACTGACAAACTGACACTCACACACTGACAAACTGACACTCACACACTGACAAACTGACAAACTTACACTCACACACTGACAAACGTACACTCACACACTGACAAACTGACACACACACTGACAAACTGACAAACACACACTGACAAATTGACACTCACACACTGACAAACTGCCACTCACACACTGACAACCTGACACTCACACACTGACAACCTGACACACTCACACTGACAAACTGACACTCACACACTGACAAACTGACACTCACACACTGACAAACTGACACTCACACACTGACAAACTGACACTCACACACTGACAAACTGACACTCACACACTGACACACACTCACTCACTGACAAACTGACACTCACACACTGACAAACTGACACACACACACTGACAAACTGACACTCACACACTGTCAAACTGACACTCACACACTGACAAACTGACACTCACACAATGACAAACTGACACTCACATACTGACAAACTGACAAACACACACTGACAAACTGACACTCAAACACTGACAAACTGACACTCACATACTGACAAATTGACAAACACACACTGACAAACTGACACTCACACACTGACAAACTGACATACACGCTGACAAACTGACAAACACACACTGACAAACTGACACTCACACACTGACAAACTGACACTCACACACTGACACACACTCACACACTGACAAACTGACACTCACACACTGACACACTCACACACTGACAAACTGACACTCACACACTGACAAACTGACACTCATTCACTGACAAACTGACACACACTGACAAACTGACAAATGCACACTGACAAACTGACAAACACACCCTGACACACACTCACACACTGACAAACTGACACTCACACACTGACAAACTGACAAACACACACTGACAAACTGACACTAACACACTGACAAACTGACACACACACTGACAAACTGACACTCACACACTGACAAACCGACACACACGCTGACAAACTGACACTCACACACACTGACAAACTGGCACTCACACACTGACAAACTGACAAACACACACTGACAAACTGACACTCACACACTGACAAACTGACAAACACACACTGACACACACTCACACACTGACAAACTGACACTCACACACTCACACGCTGACAAACTGACACTCACACACTGACACACACTCACACACTGACAAACTGACAAACACACACTGACAAACTGACAAACGCACACAGAGAAACTGACAGTCACACACTGAACCACACACACACGCAAACAAACTGACACGCACTGACAAACTGAAACACACACACACTGACAAACTGAGACACACACACTCACACAGACACACTGACAAACTGACACTCACTCACTGACAAACTGACCCTCACACACTGACAAACTGACACTTACACACTGACAAACTGACACTCACACACTGACACACTCACAAATTGACAAACTGACACTCACACACTGACAAACTGACACTTACACACTGACAAACTGACACTCACGCACTGACAAACTGACACTCACACACTGACAAACTGACACACACAGTGACAAACTGACACTCGCACACTGACAAACTGACACTCACACACTGACAAACTGACACTCACACGGTGACAAACTGACACACACAGTGACAACAAACTGACACTCACACACTGACAAACTGACACTCACACACTGACAAACTGACACTCACACACTGGCAAACTGACACTCACACACTGGCAAACTGGCACTCACACACTGACAAACTGACACTCACACACTGACAAACTGACACACACACTGACACACACTCACACACTGACAAACACACACTGACACACTCACACACTGATACACACTCACACACTGACAAACTGACACTCACACACTGACAAACTGACACACTCACACTCACAAACTGACACACTGACACACACTGACAAACTGACACTCACACACTGACAATCTGACACGCACACACTGACAAACTGACACACACACTGACAAACTGGCTCTCACACACTGACAAACTGACCCTCACACACTGATACACACTCACACACTGACAAACTGACACACTCACACTGACAAACTGACACACTCACACACTGACAAACTGACACTCACACACTGACAATCTTACACTCACACACTGACAAACTGACACACACACTGACAAACTGACACACACTGACAAACTGACATACACAAACTGACACTCTCACACTGACAAACTGACACTCACACACTGACACTCACACACTGACAAACTGACACTCACACATTGACAAACTGACAAACTGACACTCACACACTGATAAGCTGACAAACACACACTGACAAACTGACACTCACACACTGACACACACTCACACACTGACACACACTCACACACTGACAAACTGACACTCACACTGACAAACTGACAAACTGACACTCACATACTGACAAACTGACACACACACATACTGACAAACTGACACCACAAACTGACAAACACACACTGACAAACTGACACTCACACACTGACACACACTGACAAACTGACACTCACACACTGATAAACTGACACACACACTGACAACCAGACACACTCACACTGACAAACTGACACTCACACACTGACAAACTGACACTCACACACTGAAAAACTGACACTCACACACTGATAAACTGTCACTCACACACTGACAAACTGACAAACACACACTGACAAACTGACTCTCACACACTGACAAATTGACACTCACACACTGTCAAACTGACACTCACACACTGACAAACTGACACTCACACAAAGACAACCTGACACTCACACACTGACACACACTGACAAACTGACACTCACACACTGACAAACTGACACACACACTGACACACACTGACAAACTGACACTCACACACTGACAAATTGACACACGCACACTGACAAACTGACACTCACACACTGACAAACTGACACTCACACACTGACAAACTGACACTCACATACTGACAAACTGACAAACACACACTGACAAACTGACACACACTCACACACTGACAAACTGACACTCACACACTGACAAACTGCAAACACACACTGACAAACTGATACTCACACACTGACAAACTGACATACAGGCTGACAAACTGACAAACACACACTAACAAACTGACACTCACACACTGACAAACTGACACTCACACACTGACACACACACTGACAAACAGACACTGACACACTGACAAACTGACACTCACACACTGACAATCACACACTGACAAACTGACACACACTGATGAACTGACACTCACACACTGACAAACTGACACTCACACACTGACAAACTGACACTCACACACTGACACACTCACACACTGACAAACTGACACTCACACACTGACACACTCACACACTGACAAAATGACAAACACACACTGACAAACTGACACGCACACTGACAAACTGACACTCACACACTGACAAACTGACACTCACACACTGACAAACTGACACACACATACTGACAAACTGACAAACACACACTGACAAACTGCAAACACACACTGACAAACTGACACTCACACACTGACAAACTGACACTCACACAGACAACCTGACACTCACACTGACAAACTGACACTCACACACTGACAAACTGACACTCACACAGACAACCTGACACTCACACTGACAAACTGACACTCACACACTGACAAACTGACACTCACACACTGAAAAACTGACACTCACACACTGACAAACTGTAACTCACACACTGACAAACTGACAAACACACACTGACAAACTGACTCTCACACACTGACAAACTGACACTCACACACTGACAAACTGACACTCACACACTGACACACACTCACACACTGACAAACTGACACTCACACACTGACAAACTGACACACACACTGACACACACTGACAAACTGACAAACACACACTGACACACTGACAAACTGACACTCACACACTGACACTCACACACTGACAAACTGACACTCACACACTGACGAACTGACACTCACACACTGACAAACTGACACTCAAACACTGACACACTCACACACTGACACTCACACACTGACACACTCACACACTGACAAACTGACAAACACACACTGACAAACTGACACGCACACTGACAAACTGACACTCACACACTGACAAACTGACAAACACACACTGACAAACTGACACTCACACACTGACAAACTGACAACCACACTGACAACCTCACACTCACACACTGACAAACTGACACTCACACTGACAACCTGACACACTCACACTGACAAACTGACACACTCATACACTGACAAACTGACACTCACACTGACAAATTGACACACTCACACTGACAAACTGACACTCACACACTGACAAACTGACAAACACACACTGAGAAACTGACACTCACACACTCACACACTAACAAACTGACAAACACACACTGACAAACTGACACTCACGCACTGACAAACTGACACACACACACTGACAAACTGACACTCACACACTGACAAACTGACACTCACACACAGACAAACTGACAAACGCACACTGACAAACTGACAAACACACACTGACACACTGACAAACTGACACTCACACACTGACAAACTGACAAACACACATTGACAAACTGACACTCACACACTGACAAACTGACAAACACACACTGACACACACTCACACACTGACACACACTCACACACTGACAAACTGACACTCACACACTGACAAACTGACACACACACACTAACAAACTGACACACACACTGACAAACTGCAAACACACACTGACAAACTGACACTCACTCACTGACAAACTGACACTCACACACTGACAAACTGACACTCACACACTGACAACCTGACACACTCACACTGACAAACTGACACTCACACACTGACAAACTGACACTCACACACTGAAAAACTGACACTCACACACTGACAAACTGTCACTCACACACTGACAAACTGACAAACACACACTGACAAACTGACACTCACACACTGACAAACTGACACTCACACACTGACACACACTCACACACTGACAAACTGACACTCACACACTGACAAACTGACACTCACACACTGACAAATTGACACACTCACACTGACAAACTGACACTCACACACTGACAAACTGACACTCACACACTGACAAACTGACACTCAGACACTGACAAACTGACACTCACACCCTGACAAACTGACAAACACACACTGACAAACTGACACTCACACACTGACAAACTGACACTCACACACTGACACACACTCACACACTGACAAACAGACACTGACACACTGACAAACAGACACTGACACACTGACAAACTGACACTCACAGACTGACAAACTTACACTCACACACTGACAAACTGACACTCACACACTGACAAACTGACACTCACAAACTGACAAACACACACTGACAAACTGACACTCACACACTGACACACACTCACACACTGACAAACTGACACTCACACACTGACAAACTGCAAACACACACTGACAAACTGACACTCACACACTGACAAACTGACACTCACACACTGACAAACTGACACTCACACAGACAACCTGACACACTCACACTGACAAACTGACACTCACACACTGACAAACTGACACTCACACACTGAAAAACTGACACTCACACACTGAAAAACTGACACTCACACACTGACAAACTGTCACTCACACACTGACAAACTGACAAACACACACTGACAAACTGACTCTCACACACTGACAAACTGACACTCACACACTGACAAACTGTCACTCACACACTGACAAACTGACAAACACACACTGACAAACTGACTCTCACACACTGACAAACTGACACTCACACACTGACACACACTCACACACTGACAAACTGACACTCACACACTGACAAACTGACACACACTCACACACTGACAAACTGACACTCACACACTGACAAACTGACACTCACACACTGACAAATTGACACACTCACACTGACAAACTGACACGCACACACTGACAAACTGACACTCTCACACTGACAAACTGACACTCACACACTGACAAACTGACAAACACACACTGACAAACTGACACTCACACACTGACACTCACACAGTGACAAACTGACACTCACAAACTGACAAACACACACTGACAAACTGACACTCACACACTGACAAATTGAAAATTGACAAACACACACTGACAAACTGATACTCACACACTGACAAACTGACATACACGCTGACAAACTGACACTCACACACTGACAAACTGACACTCACACACTGACAAACTGACACTCACACACTGACACACACTCACACACTGACAAACAGACACTGACACACTGACAAACTGACACTCACACACTGACACTCACATACTGACAAACTGACACTCACACACTGACGAACTGACACTCACACACTGACAAATTGACACACTCACACTGACAAACTGACACTCACACACTGACAAACTGACACTCTCACACTGACAAACTGACACTCACACACTGACAAACTGACAAACACACACTGACAAACTGACACTCACACACTGACACTCACACAGTGACAAACTGACACTCACAAACTGACAAACACACACTGACAAACTGACACTCACACACTGACAAATTGAAAATTGACAAACACACACTGACAAACTGATACTCACACACTGACAAACTGACATACACGCTGACAAACTGACAAACACACACTGACAAACTGACACTCACACACTGACAAACTGACACTCACACACTGACAAACTGACACTCACACACTGACACACACTCACACACTGACAAACAGACACTGACACACTGACAAACTGACACTCACACACTGACACTCACACACTGACAAACTGACACTCACACACTGACGAACTGACACTCACACACTGACAAACTGACACTCACACACTGACAAACTGACACTCAAACACTGACACACTCACACACTCACACACTGACACACTCACACACTGACAAACTGACAAACATACACTGACAAACTGACACTCACACACTGACAAACTGACACTCACACACTGACAAACTGACACACTCACACTGAGAAACACACTCACACACTGACAAATTGACACACTCACACTGACAAACTGTCACTCACACACTGACAAACTGACACTCACACACTGACAACCTGACACTCACACACTGACGAACTGACACTCACACTGACAACCTGACACACTCACACTGACAAACTGACACAGTCATACACTGACAAACTGACACTCACACACTGACAAATTGACACACTCACACTGACAAACTGATACTCACACACTGACAAACTGACAAACACACACTGAGAAACGGACACTCACACACTCACACACTGACAAACTGACAAACACACACTGACAAACTGACACTCACACACTGACAAACTGACACACACACACTGACAAACTGACACTCACACACTGACAAACTGACACTCACACACTGACAAACTGACAAAAGCACACTGACAAACTGACAAACACACACTGACACACTGACAAACTGACAAACTGACACTCACACACTGACAAACTGACAAACACACATTGACAAACTGACAATCACACACTGACAAACTGAAAAACACACACTGACACACACTCACACACTGACACACACACACACACTGACAAACTGACACTCACACACTGACAAACTGACACACACACACTGACAAACTGACACTCACACACTGACAAACTGACACAAACGCTGACAAACTGACACTCACACACACTGACAAACTGACAAACACACACTGACAAACTGACACTCACACACTGACAAACACACACTGCCAAACTGACACTCACACACTGACAAACTGACACTCACACACTGACACACACTCACACACTGACAAACTGACAAACACACACTGACAAACTGACAAACACACACAGACAAACTGACAGTCACACACTGAACCACACACACGCAGACAAACTGACACGCACTGACAAACTGAAACACACACACACACACACAGACAAACACACACTGACAAACTGAGACACACACACTGACAACCTGACACTCACACACTGACAAACTGACACTCACACACTGACAAACGCACACTGACAAACTGACACTCATACACTGACAAACTGAAACACACACACTGACAACCTGACACTCACACGCTGATACTCACACACTGACACTCACACACTGACAAACTGACACTCACACACTGACAAACTGACACACTCACACTGAGAAACACACTCACACACTGACAAATTGACACACTCACACTGACAAACTGTCACTCACACACTGACAAACTGACACTCACACACTGACAAACTGACACTCACACACTGACAAACTGACACCCACACTGACAACCTGACACTCACACACTGACAAACTGACACTCACACTGACAACCTGACACACTCACACTGACAAACTGACACACTCATACACTGACAAACTGACACTCACACACTGACAAATTGACACACTCACACTGACACACTGACACTCACACACTGACAAACTGACAAACACACACTGAGAAACGGACACTCACACACTCACACACTGACAAACTGACAAACACACACTGACAAACTGACACTCACACACTGACAAACTGACACACACACACTGACAAACTGACACTCACACACTGACAAACTGACAAACGCACACTGACAAACTGACAAACACACACTGACACACTGACAAACTGACAAACTGACACTCACACACTGACAAACTGACACTCACACACAGACAAACTGACAATCACACACTGACAAACTGACACTCACGCACTGACAAACTGACACAAACGCTGACAAACTGACACTCACACACACTGACAAACTGACAAACACACACTGACAAACTGACACTCACACACTGACAAACACACACTGACAAACTGACACTCACACACTGACAAACTGACACTCACACACTGACACACACTCACACACTGACAAACTGACAAACACACACTGACAAACTGACAAACACACACAGACAAACTGACAGTCACACACTGAACCACACACACGCAGACAAACTGACACGCACTGACAAACTGAAACACACACACACACACACACAGACAAACACACACTGACAAACTGAGACACACACACTGACAACCTGACACTCACACACTGACAAACTGACACTCACACACTGACAAACGCACACTGACAAACTGACACTCATACACTGACAAACTGACACACACACACTGACAACCTGACACTCACACGCTGACACTCACACACTGACACTCACACACTGACAAACTGACACTCACACACTGATGAACTGACACTCACACACTGACAAACTGACACTCACACACTGACACACTCACACACTGACAAACTGACAAACACACACTGACAAACTGACACGCACACTGACAAACTGACACTCACTCACTGACAAACTGACACGCACACTGAGAAACGGACACTCACACACTCACACACTGACAAACTGACAAACACACAATTACAAACTGACACTCACACACTGACAAACTGACACACACACACTGACAAACTGACACTCACACACTGACAAACTGACAAACGCACACTGACAAACTGACAAACACACACTGACACACTGACAAACTGACAAACTGACACTCACACACTGACAAACTGACAAACACACATTGACAAACTGACAATCACACACTGACAAACTGACAAACACACACTCACACACTGACACACACACACACACTGAGAAACTGACACTCACACACAGACAAACTGACACACACACACTGACAAACTGACACTCACGCACTGACAAACTGACACAAACGCTGACAAACTGACACTCACACACACTGACAAACTGACAAACACACACTGACAAACTGACACTCACACACTGACAAACACACACTGACAAACTGACACTCACACACTGACAAACTGACACTCACACACTGACACACACTCACACACTGACAAACTGACAAACACACACTGACAAACTGACAAACACACACAGACAAACTGACAGTCACACACTGAACCACACACACGCAGACAAACTGACACGCACTGACAAACTGAAACACACACACACACACACAGACAAACACACACTGACAAACTGAGACACACACACTGACAAACTGACACTCACACACTGACAAACTGACACTCACACACTGACAAACGCACACTGACAAACTGACACTCATACACTGACAAACTGACACACACACACTGACAACCTGACACTCACACGCTGACACTCACACACTGACACTCACACACTGACAAACTGACACTCACACACTGATGAACTGACACTCACACACTGACAAACTGACACTCACACACTGACACACTCACACACTGACAAACTGACAAACACACACTGACAAACTGACACGCACACTGACAAACTGACACTCACACACTGACAAACTGACACTCACACACTGACAAACTGACACACACACACTGACAAACTGACAAACACAAACTGACACTCACACTCTGACACACACTCACACACTGACAAACTGACACTCACACACTGACAAACTGCAAACACACACTGAGAAACTGACACTCACACACTGACAAACTGACACTCACACACTGACAAACTGACACTCACACAGACAAACTGACACACTCACACTGACAAACTGACACTCACACACTGACAAACTGACACTCACACACTGAAAAACTGACACTCACACACTGACAAACTGTCACTCACACACTGACAAACTGACTCTCACACACTGACAAACTGACACTCACACACTGACAAACTGACACTCACACACTGACACACACTCACACACTGACAAACTGACACTCTCACACTGACAAACTGACACACACACTGACACACACTCACACACTGACACACTGACAAACACACACTGACACACTGACACTCACACACTGACACTCACACACTGACAAACTGACACTCACACACTGACGAACTGACACTCACACACTGACAAACTGTCACTCAAACACTGACACACTCACACACTGACAAACTGACACTCACACACTGACACGCTCACACACTGACAAACTGACAAACACACACTGACAAACTGACACGCACACTGACAAACTGACACTCACACACTAACAAACTGACACTCACACACTGACAAACTGACACTCACACACTGACAAACTGACACTCACCCACTGACAAACTGACACACTCACACGGACAAACACACTCACACACTGACAAATTGACACACTCACACTGGCAAACTGACACTCACACACTGACAAACTGACACTCACACACTGACGAACTGACACTCACACACTGACAAACTGACAAACACACACTGACAAACTGACACTCACACACTGACAAACTGACACCCACACTGACAACCTGACACTCACACACTGACAAACTGACACTCACACTTACAACCTGACACACTCACGCTGACAAACTGACACACTCATACACTGACAAACTGACACTCACACTGACAAATTGACACACTCACACTGACAAACTGACACTCACACACTGACAAACACACACTGAGAAACTGACACTCACACACTAACAAACTGACAAACACACACTGACAAACTGACACTCACACACTGACAAACTGACACACACACACTGACAAACTGACACTCACACACTGACAAACTGACACTCACACACTGACAAACTGACAAACACACACTGACACACACTCACACACTGACACACACTCACACACTGACAAACTGACACTCACACACTGACAATCTGACACACACACACTGACAAACTGACATTCACACACTGACAAACTGACACAAACGCTGACAAACTGACACTCACACACACTGACAAACTGACAAACACACACTGACAAACTGACACTCACACACTGACAAACTGACAAACACACACTGACAAACTGACACTCACACACTGACAAACACACACTGACACACACTCACACACTGACAAACTGACACTCACACACTGACACACACTCACACACTGACAAACACACACTGACAAACTGACAAACACACACTGACAAACTGACACTCACACACTGACAAACTGACACTCACACACTTACAAACTGACAAACTGACACTCACACACTGACAAACTGACACACACACACTGACAAACACACACTGACAAACTGACACTCACACACTGACACACACTCACACACTGACAAACTGACACTCACACACTGACAAACTGCAAACACACACTGACAAACTGACACTCACTCACTGACAAACTGACACTCACACACTGACAAACTGACACTCACACACTGACAACCTGACACACTCACACTGACAAACTGACACTCACACAATGACAAACTGACACTCACACACTGAAAAACTGACACTCACACACTGACAAACTGACAAACACACACTGACAAACTGACTCTCACACACTGACAAACTGACACTCACACACTGACAAACTGACACTCACACACTGACACACACTCACACACTGACAAACTGACACTCACACACTGACAAACTGACACACACACTGACATTCACTCACACACTGACAAACTGACACTCACACACTGACAAACTGACACTCACACACTGACAAATTGACACACTCACACTGACAAACTGACACTCACACACTGACAAACTGACAAACACACACTGACAAACTGACACTCACACACTGACAAACTGACACTCACATACTGACAAATTGAAAATTGACAAACACACACTGACAAACTGATACTCACACACTGACAAACTGACATACACGCTGACAAACTGACAAACACACACTGACAAACTGACACTCACACACTGACAAACTGACACTCACACACTGACACACTCTCACACACTGACAAACAGACACTGACACACTGACAAACAGACACTGACACACTGACATAGAACATAGAACAATACAGCGCAGTACAGGCCCTTCGGCCCACGATGTTGCACCGAAACAAAAGCCATCCAACCTACACTATGCCATTGTCATCCATATGTTTATCCAATAAACTTTTAAATGCCCTCAATGTTGGCGAGTTCACTACTGTAGCAGGTAGGGCATTCCACGGCCTCACTACTCTTTGCGTAAAGAACCTACCTCTGACCTCTGTCCTATATCTATTACCCCTCAGTTTAAAGTTATGTCCCCTCGTGCCAGCCATATCCATCCGCGGGAGAAGGCTCTCACTGTCCACCCTATCCAACCCCCTGATCATTTTGTATGCCTCTATTAAGTCTCCTCTTAACCTTCTTCTCTCCAACGAAAACAACCTCAAGTCCATCAGCCTTTCCTCGTAAGATTTTCCCTCCATACCAGGCAACATCCTGGTAAATCTCCTCTGCACCCGCTCCAAAGCCTCCACGTCCTTCCTATAATGCGGTGACCAGAACTGTACGCAATACTCCAAATGCGGCCGGACCAGAGTTCTGTACAGCTGCAACATGACCTCCCGACTCCGGAACTCAATCCCTCTACCAATAAAGGCCAACACTCCATAGGCCTTCTTCACAACCCTATAAACCTGGGTGGCAACTTTCAGGGATCTATGTACATGGACACCTAGATCCCTCTGCTCATCCACACTTTCAAGAACTTTACCATTAGCCAAATATTCCGCATTCCTGTTATTCCTTCCAAAGTGAATCACCTCACACTTCTCTACATTAAACTCCATTTGCCACCTCTCGGCCCAGCTCTGCAGCTTATCTATATCCCTCTGTAATCTGCTACATCCTTCCACACTATCGACAACACCACCGACTTTAGTATCGTCTGCAAATTTACTCACCCACCCTTCTGCGCCTTCCTCTAGGTCATTGATAAAAATGACAAACAGCAACGGCCCCAGAACAGATCCTTGTGGTACTCCACTTGTGACTGTACTCCATTCTGAACATTTCCCATCAACCACCACCCTCTGTCTTCTTTCAGCTAGCCAATTTCTGATCCACATCTCTAAATCACTCTCAATCCCCAGCCTCCGTATTTTTTGCAATAGCCTACCGTGGGGAACCTTATCAAACGCTTTGCTGAAATCCATATACACCACATCAACTGCTCTACCCTCGTCTACCTGTTCAGTCACCTTCTCAAAGAACTCAATAAGGTTTGTGAGGCATGACCTACCCTTCACAAAGCCACGCTGACTATCCCTGATCATATTATTCCTATCTAGATGATTATAAATCTTGTCTCTTATAATCCCCTCCAAGACTTTACCCACTACAGACGTGAGGCTCACCGGCCTATAGTTGCCGGGGTTGTCTCTGCTCACCTTTTTGAACAAAGGGACCACATTTGCTGTCTTCCAGTCCTCTGGCACTATTCCTGTAGCCAATGATGACATAAAAATCAAAGCCAAAGGTCCAGCAATCTCTTCCCTGGCCTCCCATAGAATCCTAGGATAAATCCCATCAGGTCCCGGGGACTTATCTATTTTCAGCCTGTCCAGAATTGCCAACACCTCTTCCCTACGTACCTCAATGCCATCTATTCTATTAGCCTGGGGCTCAGCATTCTCATCCACAACATTATCTTTTTCCTGAGTGAATACTGACGAAAAATATTCATTTAGTATCTCGCCTATCTCTTCAGACTCCACACACAATTTCCCATCCCTGTCCTTGACTGGTCTTACTCTTTCCCTAGTCATTCGCTTATTCCTGACATACCTATAGAAAGCTTTTGGGTTTTCCTTGATCCTTCCTGCCAAATACTTCTCATGTCCCCTCCTTGCTCGTCTTAGCTCTCTCTTTAGATCCTTCCTCGCTACCTTGTAACTATCCATCGCCCCAACCGAAACTTCACACTTCATCTTCACATAGGCCTCCTTCTTCCTCTTAACAAGAGATTCCACTTCCTTGGTAAACCACGGTTCCCTCGCTCGACGCCTTCCTCCCTGTCTGACCGGTACATACTTATCAAGAACACGCAGTAGCTGATCCTTGAACAAGCCCCACTTATCCAGTGTGCCCAACACTTGCAGCCTACTTCTCCACCTTATCGCCCCCAAGTCACGTCTAATGGCATCATAATTGCCCTTCCCCCAGCTATAACTCTTGCCCTGCGGTGTATACTTATCCCTTTCCATCATTAACGTAAACGTCACCGAATTGTGGTCACTGTCCCCAAAGTGCTCTCCTACCTCCAAATCCAACACCTGGCCTGGTTCATTACCCAAAACCAAATCCAACGTGGCCTCGCCTCTTGTTGGCCTGTCAACATATTGTTTCAGGAAACCCTCCTGCACACACTGTACAAAAAACGACCCATCTATTGTACTCGAACTATATCTTTTCCAGTCAATATTTGGAAAGTTAAAGTCTCCCATAATAACTACCCTGTTACTTTCGCTCATATCCAGAATCATCTTCGCCATCCTTTCCTCTACATCCCTAGAACTATTAGGAGGCCTATAAAAAACTCCCAACAGGGTGACCTCTCCTTTCCTGTTTCTAACTTCAGCCCATACTACCTCGGAAGAAGAGTCCCCATCTAGCATCCTCTCCGCCACCGTAATACTGCTCTTGACTAGCAGCGCCACACCTCCCCCTCTTTTGCCTCCTTCTCTGAGCTTACTAAAACACCTAAACCCCGGAACCTGCAACATCCATTCCTGTCCCTGCTCTATCCATGTCTCCGAAATGGCCATAACATCGAAGTCCCAGGTACCAACCCACGCTGCCAGTTCCCCTACCTTGTTTCGTATACTCCTGGCATTGAAGTAGACACACTTCAAACCACCTACCTGAACACTGGCCCCCTCCTGCGACGTCAAATCTGTGCTCCTGACCTCTATACTCTCATTCTCCCTTACCCTAAAACTACAATCCAGGTTCCCATGCCCCTGCTGCATTAGTTTAAACACCCCCAAAGAGCACTAACAAATCTCCCCCCCCAGGATATTTGTGCCCCTCAGGTTCAGATGTAGACCATCCTGTCTGTAGAGGTCCCACCTTCCCCAGAAAGAGCCCCAGTTATCCAAAAATCTGAATCCCTCCCGCCTGCACCATCCCTGTAGCCACGTGTTTAAATGCTCTCTCTCCTTATTCCTCATCTCACTATCACGTGGCACGGGCAACAACCCAGAGATAACAACTCTGTTTGTTCTAGTTCTGAGCTTCCATCCTAGCTCCCTGAAAGCCTGCCTGACATCCTTGTCCCCTTTCCTACCTATGTCGTTGGTGCCAATGTGGACCACGACTTGGGGCTGCTCCCCCTCCCCCCTAAGGACCCGGAAAACACGATCCGAGACATCACGTACCCTTGCACCTGGGAGGCAACATACCAAACGTGAGTCTCTCACGCTCCCACAAAATCTCCTATCTGTGCCCCTGACTATAGAGTCCCCAATTACTAATGCTCTGCTCCTCTCCCCACTTCCCTTCTGAGCAACAGGGACAGACTCCGTGCCAGAGGCCCGTACCCCATGGCTTACCCCTGGTAAGTCGTCCCCCCCACAAGTATCCAAAGCGGTATACTTGTTTCTCAGGGGTACGACCGCAGGGGATCCCTGCACTGACTGTTTTTTCCCAGTCCCTCTTACAGTTACCCACCTATCTCCAATCTTTGGTGTAACTAATTCCCTGAAGCTGCTATCTATGACCCCTTCTGCCTCCCGAATGATCCGAAGTTCTTCCAACTCCAGCTCCAGTTCCCTAACTCGGTCTTGGAGGAGCTGGAGATGGCAGCACTTCCTGCAGGTAAAATCAGCAGGGACACTAACTGCATCCCTCACCTTAAACATCCTGCAGGAGGAACATTGCACTCCCTTCCCTGCCATTCCTCTAACTTTCTACCAAGATCTGGCTAAAAAATAATAATAATATAATAAAATATGGTACTTACCTCAGAACAATGGGTTTTATTATTAGGTTAGAGGAGGAGGGCGGGTGGGAGACACTACACGTGTAGTGTCTCGGGTTTCCTCTCCACCAGAATTTATTGGGGAGGGTCTTCCCAGACGTCCGCGGGTCGACTTCCTGTTCCCGCCTAAAACACTAATTTAAAATAAAATAAAAAGAAAAGAAAAATTCTCAGCTCCTGCTGAAATTGACTAACCAGCCAGCTGTTCTCACGCCGCCGAAATCGACTGGCCTGCCCCTGCAAAGACAAGTGCTTTTAAAGGTTGACTTACCTCCCAGCAACCTCCTTCCGCAATGCTCCCGCTGAAACTGACTCACCACTCACCAGCTGTTCTCACGCCGCCGAAATCGACTGGCCTGCCCCTGCAAAGACAAGTGCTTTTAAAGGTTGACTTACCTCCCAGCAACCTCCTTCCGCAATGCTCCCGCTGAAACTGACTCACCACTCACCAGCTGTTCTCACGCCGCCGAAATTGACTGACAAACTGACACTCACACACTGACACTCACACACTGACAAACTGACACTCACACACTGACACACTCACACACTGACAAACTGACACTCACACACTGACAAACACACACTGACAAACTGACACTCACACACTGACAAACTGACAAACACACACTGACAAACTGACACTCACACACTGACAAACTGACACTCACACACTGACAAACTGACACTCACACACTGACACACACTCACACACTGACAAACTGACACTCACACACTGACAAACCGACACTCACACACTGACACACTCACACACTGACAAACTGACACTCACACACTGACAAACTGACACTCACACACTGACAAACTGACACTCACCCACTGACAAACTGACACACTCACACTGACAAACACACTCACACACTGACAAATTGACACACTCACACTGGCAAACTGACACTCACACACTGACAAACTGACACTCACACACTGACAAACTGACACTCACACACTGACAAACGGACAAACACACACTGACAAACTGACACTCACACACTGACAAACTGACACCCACACTGACAACCTGACACTCACACACTGACAAACTGACACTCACACTGACAACCTGACACACTCACGCTGACAAACTGACACACTCATACACTGACAAACTGACACTCACACTGACAAATTGACACACTCACACTGACAAACTGACACTCACACACTGACAAACTGACAAACACACACTGAGAAACTGACACTCACACACTCACACACTAACAAACTGACAAACACACACTGACAAACTGACACTGACACACTGACAAACTGACACTCACACACTGACAAACTGACAAACACACATTGACAAACTGACACTCACACACTGACAAACTGACAAACACACACTGACACACACTCACACACTGACACACACTCACACACTGACAAACTGACACTCACACACTGACAAACTGACACACACACACTGACAAACTGACACTCACACACTGACAAACTGACACAAACGCTGACAAACTGACACTCACACACACTGACAAACTGACAAACACACACTGACAAACTGACACTCACACACTGACAAACTGCAAACACACACTGACAAACTGACACTCACACACTGACAAACTGACACTCACACACTGACAACCTGACACTCACACACTGAGAACCTGACACACTCACACTGACAAACTGACACTCACACACTGACAAACTGACACTCACACACTGACAAACTGACACTCACACACTGACATACTGACACACTGACAAACTGACACTCACACACTGACAAACTGACACTCACACACTGACAACCTGACACTCACACACTGACAACCTGACACTCACACACTGTCAAACTGACACTCACACATTGACTAACTGACACTCACTCAATGACAAACTGACACTCACACACTGACAAACTGACAAACACACACTGACAAACTGACACACAAACACTGACAAACTGACACTCACATACTGACAAATTGACAAACACACACTGACAAACTGACACTCACACACTGACAAACTGACATACACGCTGACAAACTGACAAACACACACTGACAAACTGACACTCACACACTGACAAACTGACACTCACACACTGACACACACTCACACACTGACAAACTGACACTCACACACTGACAAACTGACACTCACACACAGACACACTCACACACTGACAAACTGACACTCACACACTGACAAACTGACAAACACACACTGACAAACTGACACTTACACACTGACAAACTGACACTCACACAATGACAAACTGACACTCACACACTGACAAACTGACAAACACACACTGACAAACTGACACTCAAACACTGACAAACTGACACTCACATACTGACAAATTGACAAACACACACTGACAAACTGACACTCACACACTGACAAACTGACATACACGCTGACAAACTGACAAACACACACTGACAAACTGACACTCACACACTGACAAACTGACACTCACACACTGACACACTCACACACTGACAAACTGACACTCACACACTGACAAACTGACAAACACACACTGACAAACTGACACTCACACACTGACAAACTGACACTCACACACTGACAAACTGACAAACACACACTGACAAACTTACACTCACACACTGACAAACTGACACTCACACACTGACAAACTGACACTCAGACACTGACAAACTGACACTCACACACTGACAAACACACACTGACAAACTGACACTCACACACTGACAAACTGACACTCACACACTGACAAACTGACACTCACACACTGACAAACTGACAAACTTACACTCACACACTGACAAACTTACACTCACACACTGACAAACTGAGACACACACACTGACAAACTGACAAACACACACTGACAAATTGACACTCACACACTGACACACACTCACACACTGACAAACTGACACTCACACACTGACAAACTGCAAACACACACTGACAAACTGACATTCACACACTGACAACCTGACACTCACACACTGACAACCTGACACACTCACACTGACAAACTGACACTCACACACTGACAAACTGACACTCACACACTGACAAACTGACACACTGACAAACTGACACTCACACACCGACAAACTGACACTCACACACTGACACACACTCACACACTGACAAACTGACACTCACACACTGACAAACTGACACACACACTGACAAATTGACACACTCACACTTACAAACTGACACACACACACTGACAAACTGACACTCACACACTGTCAAACTGACACTCACACACTGACAAACTGACACTCACACAATGACAAACTGACACTCACACACTGACAAACTGACAAACACACACTGACAAACTGACACTCAAACACTGACAAACTGACACTCACATACTGACAAATTGACAAACACACACTGACAAACTGACACTCACACACTGACAAACTGACATACACGCTGACAAACTGACAAACACACACTGACAAACTGACACTCACACACTGACAAACTGACACTCACACACTGACACACACTCACACACTGACAAACTGACACTCACACACTGACAAACTGACACTCACACACTGACAAACTGACACTCACATACTGACATACTCACACACTGACAAACTGACACTCACACACTGACAAACTGACACTCACACACTGACACACTCACACACTGACAAACTGACACTCACACACTGACAAACTGACAAACACACGCTGACAAACTGACACTCACACACTGACAAACTGACAAACACACACTGACAAACTGACACTCACACACTGACAAACTGACACTCACACACTGACAAACTGACACTCACACACTGACACACACTCACACTGACAAACTGACACTCACACACTGACAAACTGACACTCACACACTCACACACTGACAAACTGACACTCACACACTGACAAACTGACACACTCACACTGACAAACTGACACACACACTGACAAACTGACACTCACACACTGACAAACTGACACTCACACACTGACACACACTCACACACTGACAAACTGACACACTCACACTGACAAACTGACACACACACTGACAAACTGACTCTCACACACTGACAAACTGACACTCACACACAGACAAACTGACACTCACACACTGACAAACTGACAAACACAAACTGACACACACACTGACAAACTGACACTCACACACTGACAAACTGACACACACACACTGACAACCTGACACTCACACACTGACAACCTGACACTCACACACTGACAAACTGACACTCACACACTGACAAACTGACAAACACAAACTGACAAACACACACTGACAAACTGACACTCATACACTGACAAACTGACACTCACACACTGACAAACTGACAAACACACGCTGACAAACTGACACTCACACACTGACAAACTGACACACACACACTGACAAACTGACACTCACGCACTGACAAACTGACACTCATTCACTGACAAACTGACACACACTGACAAACTTACAAACGCACACTGACAAACTGACAAACACACCCTGACACACACTCACACACTCACACACTCACACACTGACAAACTGACACTCACACACTGACAAACTGACAAACACACACTGACAAACTGACACTCACACACTGACAAACTGACACACACACTGACAAACTGACACTCACACACTGACGAACTGAAACTCACACACTGACAAACCGACACACACGCTGACAAACTGACACTCACACACACTGACAAACTGACACTCACACACTGACACACACTCACACACTGACAAACTGACACTCCTCACTGACGAACTGACACTCACACACTGACAAACTGACACTCACACACTGTCAACCTGACACTCTCACACTGACAAACTGACACTCAAACACTGACGAACTGAAACTCACATACTGACATACTCACACACTGACAAACTGACACTCACACACTGACAAACTGACACTCACACACTGACACACTCACACACTGACAAACTGACACTCACACACTGACAAACTGACAAACCCACGCTGACAAACTGACACTCACACACTGACAAACTGACAAACACACACTGACAAACTGACACTCACACACTGACAAACTGACACTCACACACTGACAAACTGACACTCACACACTGACACACACTCACACTGACAAACTGACACTCACACACTGACAAACTGACACTCACACACTCACACACTGACAAACTGACACTCACACACTGACAAACTGACACTCACACACTGACAAACTGACACTCAGACACTGACAAACTGACACTCACACACTGACAAACTGACAAACACACACTGACAAACTGACACACTCACACTGACAAACTGACACACACACTGACAAACTGACACTCACACACTGACAAACTGACACTCACACACTGACACACACTCACACACTGACAAACTGACACTCACACACTGACAAACTGACACTCACACACTGACAAACTGACACACTCACACTGACAAACTGACACACACACTGACAAACTGACTCTCACACACTGACAAACTGACACTCACACACAGACAAACTGACACACTCACACACTGACAAACTGACACTCACACACTGACAAACTGACAAACACAAACTGACACACACACTGACAAACTGACACTCACACACTGACAAACTGACACACACACACTGACAACCTGACACTCACACACTGACAACCTGACACTCACACACTGACAAACTGACACTCACACACTGACAAACTGACAAACACAAACTGACAAACACACACTGACAAACTGACACTCATACACTGACAAACTGACACTCACACACTGACAAACTGACAAACACACGCTGACAAACTGACACTCACACACTGACAAACTGACACACACACACTGACAAACTGACACTCACGCACTGCCAAACTGACACTCATTCACTGACAAACTGACACACACTGACAAACTTACAAACGCACACTGACAAACTGACAAACACACCCTGACACACACTCACACACTCACACACTGACAAACTGACACTCACACACTGACAAACTGACAAACACACACTGACAAACTGACACTCACACACTGACAAACTGACACACACACTGACAAACTGACACTCACACACTGACGAACTGACACTCACACACTGACAAACCGACACACACGCTGACAAACTGACACTCACACACACTGACAAACTGACACTCACACACTGACACACACTCACACACTGACAAACTGACACTCACTCACTGACGAACTGACACTCACACACTGACACACACTGACAAACTGACACTCACTCACTGACGAACTGACACTCACACACTGACAAACTGACACTCACACACTGTCAACCTGACACTCTCACACTGACAAACTGACACTCAAACACTGACGAACTGAAACAAACACACTGACACTCACACTGACAAACTGACACTCACACACTGACACTCACACACTGACAAACTGACACTCACACACTCACACACTGACAAACTGACACTCACACACTGACAAACTGACACTCACACACTGACAAACTGACAAACACACACTGACAAACTGACACACTCACACTGACAAACTGACACACACACTGACAAACTGACACTCACACACTGACAAACTGACCCTCACACACTGACACACACTCACACACTGACAAACTGACACTCACACACTGACAAACTGACACTCACACACTGACAAATTGACAAACACACACTGACAAACTGACAAACACACACTGACAAACTGACTCTCACACACTGACAAACTGACACTCACACACTGACAAACTGACACTCACACACTGACACACACTCACACACTGACAAACTGACACTCACACACTGACAAACTGACACACACACTGACATTCACTCACACACTGACAAACTGACACTCACACACTGACAAACTGACACTCACACACTGACAAATTGACACACTCACACTGACAAACTGACACTCACACACTGACAAACTGACAAACACACACTGACAAACTGACACTCACACACTGACAAACTGACACTCACATACTGACAAATTGAAAATTGACAAACACACACTGACAAACTGATACTCACACACTGACAAACTGACATACACGCTGACAAACTGACAAACACACACTGACAAACTGACACTCACACACTGACAAACTGACACTCACACACTGACACACTCTCACACACTGACAAACAGACACTGACACACTGACAAACAGACACTGACACACTGACATAGAACATAGAACAATACAGCGCAGTACAGGCCCTTCGGCCCACGATGTTGCACCGAAACAAAAGCCATCCAACCTACACTATGCCATTGTCATCCATATGTTTATCCAATAAACTTTTAAATGCCCTCAATGTTGGCGAGTTCACTACTGTAGCAGGTAGGGCATTCCACGGCCTCACTACTCTTTGCGTAAAGAACCTACCTCTGACCTCTGTCCTATATCTATTACCCCTCAGTTTAAAGTTATGTCCCCTCGTGCCAGCCATATCCATCCGCGGGAGAAGGCTCTCACTGTCCACCCTATCCAACCCCCTGATCATTTTGTATGCCTCTATTAAGTCTCCTCTTAACCTTCTTCTCTCCAACGAAAACAACCTCAAGTCCATCAGCCTTTCCTCGTAAGATTTTCCCTCCATACCAGGCAACATCCTGGTAAATCTCCTCTGCACCCGCTCCAAAGCCTCCACGTCCTTCCTATAATGCGGTGACCAGAACTGTACGCAATACTCCAAATGCGGCCGGACCAGAGTTCTGTACAGCTGCAACATGACCTCCCGACTCCGGAACTCAATCCCTCTACCAATAAAGGCCAACACTCCATAGGCCTTCTTCACAACCCTATAAACCTGGGTGGCAACTTTCAGGGATCTATGTACATGGACACCTAGATCCCTCTGCTCATCCACACTTTCAAGAACTTTACCATTAGCCAAATATTCCGCATTCCTGTTATTCCTTCCAAAGTGAATCACCTCACACTTCTCTACATTAAACTCCATTTGCCACCTCTCGGCCCAGCTCTGCAGCTTATCTATATCCCTCTGTAATCTGCTACATCCTTCCACACTATCGACAACACCACCGACTTTAGTATCGTCTGCAAATTTACTCACCCACCCTTCTGCGCCTTCCTCTAGGTCATTGATAAAAATGACAAACAGCAACGGCCCCAGAACAGATCCTTGTGGTACTCCACTTGTGACTGTACTCCATTCTGAACATTTCCCATCAACCACCACCCTCTGTCTTCTTTCAGCTAGCCAATTTCTGATCCACATCTCTAAATCACTCTCAATCCCCAGCCTCCGTATTTTTTGCAATAGCCTACCGTGGGGAACCTTATCAAACGCTTTGCTGAAATCCATATACACCACATCAACTGCTCTACCCTCGTCTACCTGTTCAGTCACCTTCTCAAAGAACTCAATAAGGTTTGTGAGGCATGACCTACCCTTCACAAAGCCACGCTGACTATCCCTGATCATATTATTCCTATCTAGATGATTATAAATCTTGTCTCTTATAATCCCCTCCAAGACTTTACCCACTACAGACGTGAGGCTCACCGGCCTATAGTTGCCGGGGTTGTCTCTGCTCACCTTTTTGAACAAAGGGACCACATTTGCTGTCTTCCAGTCCTCTGGCACTATTCCTGTAGCCAATGATGACATAAAAATCAAAGCCAAAGGTCCAGCAATCTCTTCCCTGGCCTCCCATAGAATCCTAGGATAAATCCCATCAGGTCCCGGGGACTTATCTATTTTCAGCCTGTCCAGAATTGCCAACACCTCTTCCCTACGTACCTCAATGCCATCTATTCTATTAGCCTGGGGCTCAGCATTCTCATCCACAACATTATCTTTTTCCTGAGTGAATACTGACGAAAAATATTCATTTAGTATCTCGCCTATCTCTTCAGACTCCACACACAATTTCCCATCCCTGTCCTTGACTGGTCTTACTCTTTCCCTAGTCATTCGCTTATTCCTGACATACCTATAGAAAGCTTTTGGGTTTTCCTTGATCCTTCCTGCCAAATACTTCTCATGTCCCCTCCTTGCTCGTCTTAGCTCTCTCTTTAGATCCTTCCTCGCTACCTTGTAACTATCCATCGCCCCAACCGAAACTTCACACTTCATCTTCACATAGGCCTCCTTCTTCCTCTTAACAAGAGATTCCACTTCCTTGGTAAACCACGGTTCCCTCGCTCGACGCCTTCCTCCCTGTCTGACCGGTACATACTTATCAAGAACACGCAGTAGCTGATCCTTGAACAAGCCCCACTTATCCAGTGTGCCCAACACTTGCAGCCTACTTCTCCACCTTATCGCCCCCAAGTCACGTCTAATGGCATCATAATTGCCCTTCCCCCAGCTATAACTCTTGCCCTGCGGTGTATACTTATCCCTTTCCATCATTAACGTAAACGTCACCGAATTGTGGTCACTGTCCCCAAAGTGCTCTCCTACCTCCAAATCCAACACCTGGCCTGGTTCATTACCCAAAACCAAATCCAACGTGGCCTCGCCTCTTGTTGGCCTGTCAACATATTGTTTCAGGAAACCCTCCTGCACACACTGTACAAAAAACGACCCATCTATTGTACTCGAACTATATCTTTTCCAGTCAATATTTGGAAAGTTAAAGTCTCCCATAATAACTACCCTGTTACTTTCGCTCATATCCAGAATCATCTTCGCCATCCTTTCCTCTACATCCCTAGAACTATTAGGAGGCCTATAAAAAACTCCCAACAGGGTGACCTCTCCTTTCCTGTTTCTAACTTCAGCCCATACTACCTCGGAAGAAGAGTCCCCATCTAGCATCCTCTCCGCCACCGTAATACTGCTCTTGACTAGCAGCGCCACACCTCCCCCTCTTTTGCCTCCTTCTCTGAGCTTACTAAAACACCTAAACCCCGGAACCTGCAACATCCATTCCTGTCCCTGCTCTATCCATGTCTCCGAAATGGCCATAACATCGAAGTCCCAGGTACCAACCCACGCTGCCAGTTCCCCTACCTTGTTTCGTATACTCCTGGCATTGAAGTAGACACACTTCAAACCACCTACCTGAACACTGGCCCCCTCCTGCGACGTCAAATCTGTGCTCCTGACCTCTATACTCTCATTCTCCCTTACCCTAAAACTACAATCCAGGTTCCCATGCCCCTGCTGCATTAGTTTAAACACCCCCAAAGAGCACTAACAAATCTCCCCCCCCAGGATATTTGTGCCCCTCAGGTTCAGATGTAGACCATCCTGTCTGTAGAGGTCCCACCTTCCCCAGAAAGAGCCCCAGTTATCCAAAAATCTGAATCCCTCCCGCCTGCACCATCCCTGTAGCCACGTGTTTAAATGCTCTCTCTCCTTATTCCTCATCTCACTATCACGTGGCACGGGCAACAACCCAGAGATAACAACTCTGTTTGTTCTAGTTCTGAGCTTCCATCCTAGCTCCCTGAAAGCCTGCCTGACATCCTTGTCCCCTTTCCTACCTATGTCGTTGGTGCCAATGTGGACCACGACTTGGGGCTGCTCCCCCTCCCCCCTAAGGACCCGGAAAACACGATCCGAGACATCACGTACCCTTGCACCTGGGAGGCAACATACCAAACGTGAGTCTCTCACGCTCCCACAAAATCTCCTATCTGTGCCCCTGACTATAGAGTCCCCAATTACTAATGCTCTGCTCCTCTCCCCACTTCCCTTCTGAGCAACAGGGACAGACTCCGTGCCAGAGGCCCGTACCCCATGGCTTACCCCTGGTAAGTCGTCCCCCCCACAAGTATCCAAAGCGGTATACTTGTTTCTCAGGGGTACGACCGCAGGGGATCCCTGCACTGACTGTTTTTTCCCAGTCCCTCTTACAGTTACCCACCTATCTCCAATCTTTGGTGTAACTAATTCCCTGAAGCTGCTATCTATGACCCCTTCTGCCTCCCGAATGATCCGAAGTTCTTCCAACTCCAGCTCCAGTTCCCTAACTCGGTCTTGGAGGAGCTGGAGATGGCAGCACTTCCTGCAGGTAAAATCAGCAGGGACACTAACTGCATCCCTCACCTCAAACATCCTGCAGGAGGAACATTGCACTCCCTTCCCTGCCATTCCTCTAACTTTCTACCAAGATCTGGCTAAAAAATAATAATAATATAATAAAATATGGTACTTACCTCAGAACAATGGGTTTTATTATTAGGTTAGAGGAGGAGGGCGGGTGGGAGACACTACACGTGTAGTGTCTCGGGTTTCCTCTCCACCAGAATTTATTGGGGAGGGTCTTCCCAGACGTCCGCGGGTCGACTTCCTGTTCCCGCCTAAAACACTAATTTAAAATAAAATAAAAAGAAAAGAAAAATTCTCAGCTCCTGCTGAAATTGACTAACCAGCCAGCTGTTCTCACGCCGCCGAAATCGACTGGCCTGCCCCTGCAAAGACAAGTGCTTTTAAAGGTTGACTTACCTCCCAGCAACCTCCTTCCGCAATGCTCCCGCTGAAACTGACTCACCACTCACCAGCTGTTCTCACGCCGCCGAAATCGACTGGCCTGCCCCTGCAAAGACAAGTGCTTTTAAAGGTTGACTTACCTCCCAGCAACCTCCTTCCGCAATGCTCCCGCTGAAACTGACTCACCACTCACCAGCTGTTCTCACGCCGCCGAAATCGACTGGCCTGCCCCTGCAAAGACAAGTGCTTTTAAAGGTTGACTTACCTCCCAGCAACCTCCTTCCGCAATGCTCCCGCTGAAACTGACTCACCACTCACCAGCTGTTCTCACGCCGCCGAAATTGACTGACAAACTGACACTCACACACTGACACTCACACACTGACAAACTGACACTCACACACTGACACACTCACACACTGACAAACTGACACTCACACACTGACAAACACACACTGACAAACTGACACTCACACACTGACAAACTGACAAACACACACTGACAAACTGACACTCACACACTGACAAACTGACACTCACACACTGACAAACTGACACTCACACACTGACACACACTCACACACTGACAAACTGACACTCACACACTGACAAACCGACACTCACACACTGACACACTCACACACTGACAAACTGACACTCACACACTGACAAACTGACACTCACACACTGACAAACTGACACTCACCCACTGACAAACTGACACACTCACACTGACAAACACACTCACACACTGACAAATTGACACACTCACACTGGCAAACTGACACTCACACACTGACAAACTGACACTCACACACTGACAAACTGACACTCACACACTGACAAACGGACAAACACACACTGACAAACTGACACTCACACACTGACAAACTGACACCCACACTGACAACCTGACACTCACACACTGACAAACTGACACTCACACTGACAACCTGACACACTCACGCTGACAAACTGACACACTCATACACTGACAAACTGACACTCACACTGACAAATTGACACACTCACACTGACAAACTGACACTCACACACTGACAAACACACACTGAGAAACTGACACTCACACACTAACAAACTGACAAACACACACTGACAAACTGACACTCACACACTGACAAACTGACACACACACACTGACAAACTGACACTCACACACTGACAAACTGACACTCACACACTGACAAACTGACAAACACACACTGACACACACTCACACACTGACACACACTCACACACTGACAAACTGACACTCACACACTGACAATCTGACACACACACACTGACAAACTGACATTCACACACTGACAAACTGACACAAACGCTGACAAACTGACACTCACACACACTGACAAACTGACAAACACACACTGACAAACTGACACTCACACACTGACAAACTGACAAACACACACTGACAAACTGACACTCACACACTGACAAACACACACTGACACACACTCACACACTGACAAACTGACACTCACACACTGACACACACTCACACACTGACAAACACACACTGACAAACTGACAAACACACACTGACAAACTGACACTCACACACTGACAAACTGACACTCACACACTTACAAACTGACAAACTGACACTCACACACTGACAAACTGACACACACACACTGACAAACACACACTGACAAACTGACACTCACACACTGACACACACTCACACACTGACAAACTGACACTCACACACTGACAAACTGCAAACACACACTGACAAACTGACACTCACTCACTGACAAACTGACACTCACACACTGACAAACTGACACTCACACACTGACAACCTGACACACTCACACTGACAAACTGACACTCACACAATGACAAACTGACACTCACACACTGAAAAACTGACACTCACACACTGACAAACTGACAAACACACACTGACAAACTGACTCTCACACACTGACAAACTGACACTCACACACTGACAAACTGACACTCACACACTGACACACACTCACACACTGACAAACTGACACTCACACACTGACAAACTGACACACACACTGACATTCACTCACACACTGACAAACTGACACTCACACACTGACAAACTGACACTCACACACTGACAAATTGACACACTCACACTGACAAACTGACACTCACACACTGACAAACTGACAAACACACACTGACAAACTGACACTCACACACTGACAAACTGACACTCACATACTGACAAATTGAAAATTGACAAACACACACTGACAAACTGATACTCACACACTGACAAACTGACATACACGCTGACAAACTGACAAACACACACTGACAAACTGACACTCACACACTGACAAACTGACACTCACACACTGACACACTCTCACACACTGACAAACAGACACTGACACACTGACAAACAGACACTGACACACTGACATAGAACATAGAACAATACAGCGCAGTACAGGCCCTTCGGCCCACGATGTTGCACCGAAACAAAAGCCATCCAACCTACACTATGCCATTGTCATCCATATGTTTATCCAATAAACTTTTAAATGCCCTCAATGTTGGCGAGTTCACTACTGTAGCAGGTAGGGCATTCCACGGCCTCACTACTCTTTGCGTAAAGAACCTACCTCTGACCTCTGTCCTATATCTATTACCCCTCAGTTTAAAGTTATGTCCCCTCGTGCCAGCCATATCCATCCGCGGGAGAAGGCTCTCACTGTCCACCCTATCCAACCCCCTGATCATTTTGTATGCCTCTATTAAGTCTCCTCTTAACCTTCTTCTCTCCAACGAAAACAACCTCAAGTCCATCAGCCTTTCCTCGTAAGATTTTCCCTCCATACCAGGCAACATCCTGGTAAATCTCCTCTGCACCCGCTCCAAAGCCTCCACGTCCTTCCTATAATGCGGTGACCAGAACTGTACGCAATACTCCAAATGCGGCCGGACCAGAGTTCTGTACAGCTGCAACATGACCTCCCGACTCCGGAACTCAATCCCTCTACCAATAAAGGCCAACACTCCATAGGCCTTCTTCACAACCCTATAAACCTGGGTGGCAACTTTCAGGGATCTATGTACATGGACACCTAGATCCCTCTGCTCATCCACACTTTCAAGAACTTTACCATTAGCCAAATATTCCGCATTCCTGTTATTCCTTCCAAAGTGAATCACCTCACACTTCTCTACATTAAACTCCATTTGCCACCTCTCGGCCCAGCTCTGCAGCTTATCTATATCCCTCTGTAATCTGCTACATCCTTCCACACTATCGACAACACCACCGACTTTAGTATCGTCTGCAAATTTACTCACCCACCCTTCTGCGCCTTCCTCTAGGTCATTGATAAAAATGACAAACAGCAACGGCCCCAGAACAGATCCTTGTGGTACTCCACTTGTGACTGTACTCCATTCTGAACATTTCCCATCAACCACCACCCTCTGTCTTCTTTCAGCTAGCCAATTTCTGATCCACATCTCTAAATCACTCTCAATCCCCAGCCTCCGTATTTTTTGCAATAGCCTACCGTGGGGAACCTTATCAAACGCTTTGCTGAAATCCATATACACCACATCAACTGCTCTACCCTCGTCTACCTGTTCAGTCACCTTCTCAAAGAACTCAATAAGGTTTGTGAGGCATGACCTACCCTTCACAAAGCCACGCTGACTATCCCTGATCATATTATTCCTATCTAGATGATTATAAATCTTGTCTCTTATAATCCCCTCCAAGACTTTACCCACTACAGACGTGAGGCTCACCGGCCTATAGTTGCCGGGGTTGTCTCTGCTCACCTTTTTGAACAAAGGGACCACATTTGCTGTCTTCCAGTCCTCTGGCACTATTCCTGTAGCCAATGATGACATAAAAATCAAAGCCAAAGGTCCAGCAATCTCTTCCCTGGCCTCCCATAGAATCCTAGGATAAATCCCATCAGGTCCCGGGGACTTATCTATTTTCAGCCTGTCCAGAATTGCCAACACCTCTTCCCTACGTACCTCAATGCCATCTATTCTATTAGCCTGGGGCTCAGCATTCTCATCCACAACATTATCTTTTTCCTGAGTGAATACTGACGAAAAATATTCATTTAGTATCTCGCCTATCTCTTCAGACTCCACACACAATTTCCCATCCCTGTCCTTGACTGGTCTTACTCTTTCCCTAGTCATTCGCTTATTCCTGACATACCTATAGAAAGCTTTTGGGTTTTCCTTGATCCTTCCTGCCAAATACTTCTCATGTCCCCTCCTTGCTCGTCTTAGCTCTCTCTTTAGATCCTTCCTCGCTACCTTGTAACTATCCATCGCCCCAACCGAAACTTCACACTTCATCTTCACATAGGCCTCCTTCTTCCTCTTAACAAGAGATTCCACTTCCTTGGTAAACCACGGTTCCCTCGCTCGACGCCTTCCTCCCTGTCTGACCGGTACATACTTATCAAGAACACGCAGTAGCTGATCCTTGAACAAGCCCCACTTATCCAGTGTGCCCAACACTTGCAGCCTACTTCTCCACCTTATCGCCCCCAAGTCACGTCTAATGGCATCATAATTGCCCTTCCCCCAGCTATAACTCTTGCCCTGCGGTGTATACTTATCCCTTTCCATCATTAACGTAAACGTCACCGAATTGTGGTCACTGTCCCCAAAGTGCTCTCCTACCTCCAAATCCAACACCTGGCCTGGTTCATTACCCAAAACCAAATCCAACGTGGCCTCGCCTCTTGTTGGCCTGTCAACATATTGTTTCAGGAAACCCTCCTGCACACACTGTACAAAAAACGACCCATCTATTGTACTCGAACTATATCTTTTCCAGTCAATATTTGGAAAGTTAAAGTCTCCCATAATAACTACCCTGTTACTTTCGCTCATATCCAGAATCATCTTCGCCATCCTTTCCTCTACATCCCTAGAACTATTAGGAGGCCTATAAAAAACTCCCAACAGGGTGACCTCTCCTTTCCTGTTTCTAACTTCAGCCCATACTACCTCGGAAGAAGAGTCCCCATCTAGCATCCTCTCCGCCACCGTAATACTGCTCTTGACTAGCAGCGCCACACCTCCCCCTCTTTTGCCTCCTTCTCTGAGCTTACTAAAACACCTAAACCCCGGAACCTGCAACATCCATTCCTGTCCCTGCTCTATCCATGTCTCCGAAATGGCCATAACATCGAAGTCCCAGGTACCAACCCACGCTGCCAGTTCCCCTACCTTGTTTCGTATACTCCTGGCATTGAAGTAGACACACTTCAAACCACCTACCTGAACACTGGCCCCCTCCTGCGACGTCAAATCTGTGCTCCTGACCTCTATACTCTCATTCTCCCTTACCCTAAAACTACAATCCAGGTTCCCATGCCCCTGCTGCATTAGTTTAAACACCCCCAAAGAGCACTAACAAATCTCCCCCCCCAGGATATTTGTGCCCCTCAGGTTCAGATGTAGACCATCCTGTCTGTAGAGGTCCCACCTTCCCCAGAAAGAGCCCCAGTTATCCAAAAATCTGAATCCCTCCCGCCTGCACCATCCCTGTAGCCACGTGTTTAAATGCTCTCTCTCCTTATTCCTCATCTCACTATCACGTGGCACGGGCAACAACCCAGAGATAACAACTCTGTTTGTTCTAGTTCTGAGCTTCCATCCTAGCTCCCTGAAAGCCTGCCTGACATCCTTGTCCCCTTTCCTACCTATGTCGTTGGTGCCAATGTGGACCACGACTTGGGGCTGCTCCCCCTCCCCCCTAAGGACCCGGAAAACACGATCCGAGACATCACGTACCCTTGCACCTGGGAGGCAACATACCAAACGTGAGTCTCTCACGCTCCCACAAAATCTCCTATCTGTGCCCCTGACTATAGAGTCCCCAATTACTAATGCTCTGCTCCTCTCCCCCTTCCCTTCTGAGCAACAGGGACAGACTCCGTGCCAGAGGCCCGTACCCCATGGCTTACCCCTGGTAAGTCCCCCCCCCCCCACAAGTATCCAAAGCGGTATACTTGTTTCTCAGGGGAACGACCGCAGGGGATCCCTGCACTGACTGTTTTTTCCCAGTCCCTCTTACAGTTACCCACCTATCTCCAATCTTTGGTGTAACTAATTCCCTGAAGCTGCTATCTATGACCCCTTCTGCCTCCCGAATGATCCGAAGTTCTTCCAACTCCAGCTCCAGTTCCCTAACTCGGTCTTGGAGGAGCTGGAGATGGCAGCACTTCCTGCAGGTAAAATCAGCAGGGACACTAACTGCATCCCTCACCTCAAACATCCTGCAGGAGGAACATTGCACTCCCTTCCCTGCCATTCCTCTAACTTTCTACCAAGATCTGGCTAAAAAATAATAATAATATAATAAAATATGGTACTTACCTCAGAACAATGGGTTTTATTATTAGGTTAGAGGAGGAGGGCGGGTGGGAGACACTACACGTGTAGTGTCTCGGGTTTCCTCTCCACCAGAATTTATTGGGGAGGGTCTTCCCAGACGTCCGCGGGTCGACTTCCTGTTCCCGCCTAAAACACTAATTTAAAATAAAATAAAAAGAAAAGAAAAATTCTCAGCTCCTGCTGAAATTGACTAACCAGCCAGCTGTTCTCACGCCGCCGAAATCGACTGGCCTGCCCCTGCAAAGACAAGTGCTTTTAAAGGTTGACTTACCTCCCAGCAACCTCCTTCCGCAATGCTCCCGCTGAAACTGACTCACCACTCACCAGCTGTTCTCACGCCGCCGAAATCGACTGGCCTGCCCCTGCAAAGACAAGTGCTTTTAAAGGTTGACTTACCTCCCAGCAACCTCCTTCCGCAATGCTCCCGCTGAAACTGACTCACCACTCACCAGCTGTTCTCACGCCGCCGAAATCGACTGGCCTGCCCCTGCAAAGACAAGTGCTTTTAAAGGTTGACTTACCTCCCAGCAACCTCCTTCCGCAATGCTCCCGCTGAAACTGACTCACCACTCACCAGCTGTTCTCACGCCGCCGAAATTGACTGACAAACTGACACTCACACACTGACACTCACACACTGACAAACTGACACTCACACACTGACACACTCACACACTGACAAACTGACACTCACACACTGACAAACACACACTGACAAACTGACACTCACACACTGACAAACTGACAAACACACACTGACAAACTGACACTCACACACTGACAAACTGACACTCACACACTGACAAACTGACACTCACACACTGACACACACTCACACACTGACAAACTGACACTCACACACTCACACACTAACAAACTGACAAACACACACTGACAAACTGACACTGACACACTGACAAACTGACACTCACACACTGACAAACTGACAAACACACATTGACAAACTGACACTCACACACTGACAAACTGACAAACACACACTGACACACACTCACACACTGACACACACTCACACACTGACAAACTGACACTCACACACTGACAAACTGACACACACACACTGACAAACTGACACTCACACACTGACAAACTGACACAAACGCTGACAAACTGACACTCACACATACTGACAAACTGACAAACACACACTGACAAACTGACACTCACACACTGACAAACTGCAAACACACACTGACAAACTGACACTCACACACTGACAAACTGACACTCACACACTGACAACCTGACACTCACACACTGAGAACCTGACACACTCACACTGACAAACTGACACTCACACACTGACAAACTGACACTCACACACTGACAAACTGACACTCACACACTGACATACTGACACACTGACAAACTGACACTCACACACTGACAAACTGACACTCACACACTGACAACCTGACACTCACACACTGACAACCTGACACTCACACACTGTCAAACTGACACTCACACATTGACTAACTGACACTCACTCAATGACAAACTGACACTCACACACTGACAAACTGACAAACACACACTGACAAACTGACACACAAACACTGACAAACTGACACTCACATACTGACAAATTGACAAACACACACTGACAAACTGACACTCACACACTGACAAACTGACATACACGCTGACAAACTGACAAACACACACTGACAAACTGACACTCACACACTGACAAACTGACACTCACACACTGACACACACTCACACACTGACAAACTGACACTCAAACACTGACAAACTGACACTCACACACTGACACACTCACACACTGACAAACTGACACTCACACACTGACAAACTGACAAACACACACTGACAAACTGACACTTACACACTGACAAACTGACACTCACACACTGACAAACTGACACTCACACACTGACACACTCACACACTGACAAACTGACACTCACACACTGACAAACACACACTGACAAACTGACACTCACACACTGACAAACTGACACTCACACTGACAAACTGACACTCACACACTGACAAACTGACAAACACACACTGACAAACTTACACTCACACACTGACAAACTGACACTCACACACTGACAAACTGACACTCACACACTGACAAACTGACACTCAGACACTGACAAACTGACACTCACACACTGACAAACACACACTGACAAACTGACACTCACACACTGACAAACTGACACTCACACACTGACAAACTGACACTCACACACTGACAAACTGACAAACTTACACTCACACACTGACAAACTTACACTCACACACTGACAAACTGAGACACACACACTGACAAACTGACAAACACACACTGACAAATTGACACTCACACACTGACACACACTCACACACTGACAAACTGACACTCACACACTGACAAACTGCAAACACACACTGACAAACTGACATTCACACACTGACAACCTGACACTCACACACTGACAACCTGACACACTCACACTGACAAACTGACACTCACACACTGACAAACTGACACTCACACACTGACAAACTGACACTCACACACTGACAAACTGACACACCGACAAACTGACACTCACACACCGACAAACTGACACTCACACACTGACACACACTCACACACTGACAAACTGACACTCACACACTGACAAACTGACACACACACTGACAAATTGACACACTCACACTTACAAACTGACACACACACACTGACAAACTGACACTCACACACTGTCAAACTGACACTCACACACTGACAAACTGACACTCACACAATGACAAACTGACACTCACACACTGACAAACTGACAAACACACACTGACAAACTGACACTCAAACACTGACAAACTGACACTCACATACTGACAAATTGACAAACACACACTGACAAACTGACACTCACACACTGACAAACTGACATACACGCTGACAAACTGACAAACACACACTGACAAACTGACACTCACACACTGACAAACTGACACTCACACACTGACACACACTCACACACTGACAAACTGACACTCACACACTGACAAACTGACACTCACACACTGACAAACTGACACTCACATACTGACATACTCACACACTGACAAACTGACACTCACACACTGACAAACTGACACTCACACACTGACACACTCACACACTGACAAACTGACACTCACACACTGACAAACTGACAAACACACGCTGACAAACTGACACTCACACACTGACAAACTGACAAACACACACTGACAAACTGACACTCACACACTGACAAACTGACACTCACACACTGACAAACTGACACTCACACACTGACACACACTCACACTGACAAACTGACACTCACACACTGACAAACTGACACTCACACACTCACACACTGACAAACTGACACTCACACACTGACAAACTGACACACTCACACTGACAAACTGACACACACACTGACAAACTGACACTCACACACTGACAAACTGACACTCACACACTGACACACACTCACACACTGACAAACTGACACACTCACACTGACAAACTGACACACACACTGACAAACTGACTCTCACACACTGACAAACTGACACTCACACACAGACAAACTGACACACTCACACACTGACAAACTGACACTCACACACTGACAAACTGACAAACACAAACTGACACACACACTGACAAACTGACACTCACACACTGACAAACTGACACACACACACTGACAACCTGACACTCACACACTGACAACCTGACACTCACACACTGACAAACTGACACTCACACACTGACAAACTGACAAACACAAACTGACAAACACACACTGACAAACTGACACTCATACACTGACAAACTGACACTCACACACTGACAAACTGACAAACACACGCTGACAAACTGACACTCACACACTGACAAACTGACACACACACACTGACAAACTGACACTCACGCACTGACAAACTGACACTCATTCACTGACAAACTGACACACACTGACAAACTTACAAACGCACACTGACAAACTGACAAACACACCCTGACACACACTCACACACTCACACACTCACACACTGACAAACTGACACTCACACACTGACAAACTGACAAACACACACTGACAAACTGACACTCACACACTGACAAACTGACACACACACTGACAAACTGACACTCACACACTGACGAACTGAAACTCACACACTGACAAACCGACACACACGCTGACAAACTGACACTCACACACACTGACAAACTGACACTCACACACTGACACACACTCACACACTGACAAACTGACACTCACTCACTGACGAACTGACACTCACACACTGACAAACTGACACTCACACACTGTCAACCTGACACTCTCACACTGACAAACTGACACTCAAACACTGACGAACTGAAACTCACATACTGACATACTCACACACTGACAAACTGACACTCACACACTGACAAACTGACACTCACACACTGACACACTCACACACTGACAAACTGACACTCACACACTGACAAACTGACAAACCCACGCTGACAAACTGACACTCACACACTGACAAACTGACAAACACACACTGACAAACTGACACTCACACACTGACAAACTGACACTCACACACTGACAAACTGACACTCACACACTGACACACACTCACACTGACAAACTGACACTCACACACTCACACACTGACAAACTGACACTCACACACTGACAAACTGACACTCACACACTGACAAACTGACACTCAGACACTGACAAACTGAAACTCACACACTGACAAACTGACAAACACACACTGACAAACTGACACACTCACACTGACAAACTGACACACACACTGACAAACTGACACTCACACACTGACAAACTGACACTCACACACTGACACACACTCACACACTGACAAACTGACACTCACACACTGACAAACTGACACTCACACACTGACAAACTGACACACTCACACTGACAAACTGACACACACACTGACAAACTGACTCTCACACACTGACAAACTGACACTCACACACAGACAAACTGACACACTCACACACTGACAAACTGACACTCACACACTGACAAACTGACAAACACAAACTGACACACACACTGACAAACTGACACTCACACACTGACAAACTGACACACACACACTGACAACCTGACACTCACACACTGACAACCTGACACTCACACACTGACAAACTGACACTCACACACTGACAAACTGACAAACACAAACTGACAAACACACACTGACAAACTGACACTCATACACTGACAAACTGACACTCACACACTGACAAACTGACAAACACACGCTGACAAACTGACACTCACACACTGACAAACTGACACACACACACTGACAAACTGACACTCACGCACTGACAAACTGACACTCATTCACTGACAAACTGACACACACTGACAAACTTACAAACGCACACTGACAAACTGACAAACACACCCTGACACACACTCACACACTGACAAACTGACACTCACACACTGACAAACTGACAAACACACACTGACAAACTGACACTCACACACTGACAAACTGACACACACACTGACAAACTGACACTCACACACTGACGAACTGACACTCACACACTGACAAACCGACACACACGCTGACAAACTGACACTCACACACACTGACAAACTGACACTCACACACTGACACACACTCACACACTGACAAACTGACACTCACTCACTGACGAACTGACACTCACACACTGACACACACTGACAAACTGACACTCACTCACTGACGAACTGACACTCACACACTGACAAACTGACACTCACACACTGTCAACCTGACACTCTCACACTGACAAACTGACACTCAAACACTGACGAACTGAAACAAACACACTGACACTCACACTGACAAACTGACACTCACACACTGACACTCACACACTGACAAACTGACACTCACACACTCACACACTGACAAACTGACACTCACACACTGACAAACTGACACTCACACACTGACAAACTGACAAACACACACTGACAAACTGACACACTCACACTGACAAACTGACACACACACTGACAAACTGACACTCACACACTGACAAACTGACCCTCACACACTGACACACACTCACACACTGACAAACTGACACTCACACACTGACAAACTGACACTCACACACTGACAAACTGACACACTCACACTGACAAACTGACACACACACTGACAAACTGACTCTCACACACTGACAAACTGACACTCACACACTGACAAACTGACACACACACACACTGACAAACTGACACACACACTGACAAACTGACAAACACAAACTGACACACACACTGACAAACTGACACTCACACACTGACAAACTGACACACACACACTGACAACCTGACACTCACACACTGACAAACTGACACTCACACACTGACAAACTGACAAACACAAACTGACAAACACACACTGACAAACTGACACTCATACACTGACAAACTGACACCCACACACTGACAAACTGACACTCACACACTGACAAACTGACACTCATTCACTGACAAACTGACACACACAAACTGACAAACGCACACTGACAAACTGACAAACACACCCTGACACTTACTCACACACTCACACACTCACACACTGACAAACTGACAAACACACACTGACAAACTGACACTCACAAACTGACAAACTGACAAACACACACTGACACACACTCACACACTGACAAACTGACACTCACACACTGACAAACTGACACTCACACACTGACACACACTCACACACTGACAAACTGACACTCACACACTGACACACACTCACACACTGGCAAACTGACAAACACACACTGACAAACTGACAAACACACACTGACAAACAGACAAACGCACACAGACAAACTGACAGTCACACACTGAACCACACACACACGCAGACAAACTGACACGCACTGACAAACTGAAACACACACACACTGACAAACTGAGACACACACACTCACACACACACACTGACAAACTGACACTCACACACTGACAAACTGACACTCACACACTGACACACTCACAAATTGACAAACTGACACTCAGACACTGACAAACTGACACTTACACACTGACAAACTGACACTCACACACTGACACGCTCACACACTGACAAACTGACACTCACACACTGACAAACTGACACTCACACCCTGACCAACTGACACACACAGTGACAAACTGACACTCGCACACTGACAAACTGACACTCACACACTGACAATCTGACACTCACACACTGAAGCACACAGTGACAACAAACTGACACTCACACACTGACAAACTGACACTCACACACTGACAAACTGACACTCACACACTGGCAAACTGACACTCACACACTGGCAAACTGACACACACACTGACACACACTCACACACTGACAAACTGACAAACACACACTGCCACACTGACAAACACACACTGACACCCTCACACACTGATACACACTCACACACTGACAAACTGACACTCACACACTGACAAACTGACACACTCACACTGACAAACTGACACACACACACTGACAAACTGACACACACACTGACAATCTGACACGCACACACTGACATACTGACACACACACTGACAAACTGGCTCTCACACACTGACAAACTGACCCTCACACACTGATACACACTCACACACTGACAAACTGACACACTCACACTGACAAACTGACACACTCACACACTGACAAACTGACACTCACACACTGACAATCTTACACTCACACACTGACAAACCGACACACACTGACAAACTGACAAACATAAAATGACACTCTCACACTGACAAACTGACACTCACACACTGACACTCACACACTGACAAACTGACAAACTGACACTCACACACTGATAAACTGACAAACACACACTGACAAACTGACACTCACACACTGACACACACTCACACACTGACACACACTCACACACTGACAAACTGACACTCACACTGACAAACTGACAAACTGACACTCACATACTGACAAACTGACACACACACACACTGACAAACTGACACACACACACTGACAAACTGACAAACACACACTGACAAACTGACACTCACACACTGGCACACACTGACAAACTGACACTCACACACTGACAAACTGCAAACACACACTGACAAACTGACACTCACACACTGACAAACTGACACTCACACACTGACAAACTGACACTCACACACTGTCAACCTGACACTCTCACACTGACATACTGACACTCAAACACTGACGAACTGAAACAAACACACTAACACTCACACTGACAAACTGACACTCACACACTGACACTCACACACTGACAAACTGACACTCACACACTCACACACTGACAAACTGACACTCACACACTGACAAACTGACACTCACACACTGACAATCTGACAAACACACACTGACAAACTGACACACTCACACTGACAAACTGACACACACACTGACAAACTGACACTCACACACTGACAAACTGACACTCACACACTGACACACCCTCACACACTGACAAACTGACACTCACACACTGACAAACTGACACTCACACACTGACAAACTGACACACTCACACTGACAAACTGACACACACACTGACAAACTGACTCTCACACACTGACAAACTGACACTCACACACTGACAAACTGACACACTCACACACTGACAAACTGACACTCACACACTGACAAACTGACAAACACAAACTGACACACACACTGACAAACTGACACTCACACACTGACAAACTGACACACACACACTGACAACCTGACACTCACACACTGACAAACTGACACTCACACACTGACAAACTGACAAACACAAACTGACAAACACACACTGACAAACTGACACTCATACACTGACAAACTGACACTCACACACTGACAAACTGACACTCACACACTGACAAACTGACACTCATTCACTGACAAACTGACACACACTGACAAACTGACAAACGCACACTGACAAACTGACAAACACACCCTGACACTTACTCACACACTCACACACTCACACACTGACAAACTGACACTCACACACTGACAAACTGACAAACACACACTGACAAACTGACACTCACAAACTGACAAACTGACAAACACACACTGACACACACTCACACACTGACAAACTGACACTCACACACTGACACACACTCACACACTGACAAACTGACACTCACACACTGACACACACTCACACACTGGCAAACTGACAAACACACACTGACAAACTGACAAACACACACTGACAAACAGACAAACGCACACAGACAAACTGACAGTCACACACTGAACCACACACACACGCAGACAAACTGACACGCACTGACAAACTGAAACACACACACACTGACAAACTGAGACACACACACTCACACACACACACTGACAAACTGACACTCACACACTGACAAACTGACACTCACACACTGACACACTCACAAATTGACAAACTGACACTCAGACACTGACAAACTGACACTTACACACTGACAAACTGACACTCACACACTGACACACTCACACACTGACAAACTGACACTCACACACTGACAAACTGACACTCACACCCTGACAAACTGACACACACAGTGACAAACTGACACTCGCACACTGACAAACTGACACTCACACACTGACAAACTGACACTCACACACTGACAATCTGACACTCACACACTGACACACACAGTGACAACAAACTGACACTCACACACTGACAAACTGACACTCACACACTGACAAACTGACACTCACACACTGGCAAACTGACACTCACACACTGGCAAACTGACACACACACTGACACACACTCACAAACTGACAAACTGACAAACACACACTGCCACACTGACAAACACACACTGACACACTCACACACTGATACACACTCACACACTGACAAACTGACACTCACACACTGACAAACTGACACACTCACACTGACAAACTGACACACACACACTGACAAACTGACACACACACTGACAATCTGACACGCACACACTGACATACTGACACACACACTGACAAACTGGCTCTCACACACTGACAAACTGACACACTCACACTGACAAACTGACACACACACACTGACAAACCGACACACACACTGACAAACTGACACACACTGACAAACTGACAAACACAAAATGACACTCTCACACTGACAAACTGACACTCACACACTGACACTCACACACTGACAAACTGACAAACTGACACTCACACACTGATAAACTGACAAACACACACTGACAAACTGACACTCACACACTGACACACACTCACACACTGACACACACTCACACACTGACAAACTGACACTCACACTGACAAACTGACAAACTGACACTCACATACTGACAAACTGACACACACACACACTGACAAACTGACACACACACACTGACAAACTGACAAACACACACTGACAAACTGACACTCACACACTGGCACACACTGACAAACTGACACTCACACACTGACAAACTGCAAACACACACTGACAAACTGACACTCACACACTGACAAACTGACACTCACACACTGACAACCTGACACACTCACACTGACAAACTGACACTCACACACTGACAAACTGACACTCACACACTGAAAAACTGACACTCACACACTGACAAACTGTCACTCACACACTGACAAACTGACAAACACACACTGACAAACTGACTCTCACACACTGACAAACTGACACTCACACACTGACAAACTGACACTCACACACTGACAAACTGACACTCACACACTGACACACACTGACAAACTGACACTCACACACTGACAAACTGTCACACACACTGACACACACTCACACACTGACAAACTGACACTCACACATTGACAAATTGACACACTCACACTGACAAACTGACACTCACACACTGACAAACTGACACTCACACACTGACAAACTGACACTCACATACTGACAAATTGAAAATTGACAAACACACACTGACAAACTGATACTCACACACTGACAAACTGACATACAGGCTGACAAACTGACAAACACACACTGACAAACTGACACTCACACACTGACAAACTGACACTCACACACTGACACACACACTGACAAACAGACACTGACACACTGACAAACTGACACTCACACACTGACACTCACACACTGACAAACTGACACTCACACACTGATGAACTGACACTCACACACTGACAAACTGACACTCACACACTGACAAACTGACACTCACACACTGACACACTCACACACTGACAAACTGACACTCACACACTGACACACTGCAAACACACACTGACAAACTGACACTCACACACTGACAAACTGACACTCACACACTGACAAACTGACACTCACACAGACAACCTGACACACTCACACTGACAAACTGACACTCACACACTGACAAACTGACACTCACACACTGAAAAACTGACACTCACACACTGACAAACTGTCACTCACACACTGACAAACTGACAAACACACACTGACAAACTGACTCTCGCACACTGACAAACTGACAGTCACACACTGACAAACTGACACTCACACACTGACACACACTCACACACTGACAAACTGACACTCACACACTGACAAACTGACACACACACACTGACAAACTGACACACACACTGACACACACTCACACACTGACAAACTGACAAACACACACTGACACAGTAACAAACTGACACTCACACACTGACACTCACACACTGACAAACTGACACTCACACACTGACGAACTGACACTCACACACTGACAAACTGACACTCAAACACTGACAGACTCACACACTGACAAACTGACACTCACACACTGACACACTCACACACTGACAAACTGACAAACACACACTGACAAACTGACATGCACACTGACAAACTGACACTCACACACTGACAAACTGACAAACTGACACTCACTCACTGACAAACTGACACATTCACACTGACAAACACACTCACACATTGACAAATTGACACACTCACACTGGCAAACTGACACTCACACACTGACAAACTGACACTCACACACTGACAAACTGACACATTCACACTGACAAACACACTCACACACTGACAAATTGACACACTCACACTGACAAACTGACACTCACACACTGACAAACTGACACTCACACACTGACAAACTGACACTCACACACTGACAAACTGACAAACACACACTGACAAACTGACAATCACACACTGACAAACTGACAAACACACACTGACAACCTGACACACTCACACTGACAAACTGACACTCACACACTGACAAACTGACACTCACACACTGACAAACTGACAAACACACACTGACAAACTGACACTCACACACTGACAAACTGACAAACACACACTGACACACACTCACACACTGACAAACTGACACTCACACACTGACACACACTCACACACTGACAAACTGACACTCACACACTGACACACACTCACACACTGACAAACTGACAAACACACACTGACAAACTGACAAACGCACACAGACAAACTGACAGTCACACACTGAACCACACACACACGCAGACAAACTGACACGCACTGACAAACTGAAACACACACACACTGACAAACTGAGACACACACACTCACACACACACACTGACAAACTGACACTCACACACTGACAAACTGACCCTCACACACTGACAAACTGACACTTACACACTGAAAAACTGACACTCACACACTGACACACTCACAAATTGACAAACTGACACTTACACACTGACAAACTGACACTTACACACTGACAAACTGACACTCGCACACTGACAAACTGACACTCACACACTGACAAACTGACACTCACACACTGACAATCTGACACTCACACACTGACACACACAGTGACAACAAACTGACACTCACACACTGACAAACTGACACTCACACACTGACAAACTGACACTCACACACTGGCAAACTGACACTCACACACTGGCAAACTGACACTCACACACTGACAAACTGACACTCACACACTGACAAACTGACACACACACTGACACACTGACAAACTGACAAACACACACTGACACACTCACACACTGATACACACTCACACACTGACAAACTGACACTCACACACTGACAAACTGACACACTCACACTGACAAACTGACACACTCACACACTGACAAACTGACACTCACACACTGACAATCTGACACGCACACACTGACAAACTGACACACACACTGACAAACTGGCTCTCACACACTGACAATCTTACACTCACACACTGACAAACTGACACTCACACACTGACAAACTGACACACACACTGACAAACTGACACACACTGACAAACTGACAAACACAAACTGACACTCTCACACTGACAAACTGACACTCACACACTGACACTCACACACTGACACACACTCACACACTGACAAACTGACACTCACACACTGACAAACTGCAAACACACACTGACAAACTGACACTCACACACTGACAAACTGACACTCACACACAGACAAACTGACACTCACACAAACAACCTGACACACTCACACTGACAAACTGACACTCACACACTGACAAACTGACACTCGCACACTGAAAAACTGACACTCACACACTGACAAACTGTCACTCACACACTGACAAACTGACAAACACACACTGACAAACTGACTCTCACACACTGACAAACTGACTGTCACACACTGACAAACTGACACTCACACACTGACACACACTCACACACTGACAAACTGACACTCACACACTGACAAACTGACACACACACTGACACACACTCACACACTGACAAACTGACAAACACACACTGACACACTAACAAACTGACACTCACACACTGACACTCACACACTGACAAACTGACACTCACACACTGACGAACTGACACTCACACACTGACAAACTGACACTCAAGCACTGACAGACTCACACACTGACAAACTGACACTCACACACTGACACACTCACACACTGACAAACTGACAAACACACACTGACAAACTGACACGCACACTGACAAACTGACACTCACACACTGACAAACTGACAAACTGACACTCACCCACTGACAAACTGACACATTCACACTGACAAACACACTCACACACTGACAAATTGACACACTCACACTGGCAAACTGACACTCACACACTGACAAACTGACACTCACACACTGACAAACTGACACTCACACACTGACAAACTGACAAACACACACTGACAAACTGACAATCACACACTGACAAACTGACAAACACACACTGACAACCTGACACTCACACACTGACAAACTGACAAACACACACTGACAAACTGACACTCACACACTGACAAACTGACAAACACACACTGACACACACTCACACACTGACAAACTGACACTCACACACTGACACACACTCACACACTGACAAACTGACACTCACACACTGACACACACTCACACACTGACAAACTGACAAACACACACTGACAAACTGACAAACACACACTGACAAACTGACAAACGCACACAGACAAACTGACAGTCACACACTGAACCACACACACACGCTGACAAACTGACACGCACTGACAAACTGAAACACACACACACTGACAAACTGAGACACACACACTCACACACACACACTGACAAACTGACACTCACACACTGACAAACTGACACTTACACACTGACAAACTGACACTCGCACACTGACAAACTGACACTCACACACTGACAAACTGACACTCACACACTGACAATCTGACACTCACACACTGACACACACAGTGACAACAAACTGACACTCACACACTGACAAACTGACACTCACACACTGACAAACTGACACTCACACACTGGCAAACTGACACTCACACACTGACAAACTGACACTCACAAACAGACAAACTGACACACACACTGACACACTGACAAACTGACAAACACACACTGACACACTCACACGCTGATACACACTCACACACTGACAAACTGACACTCACACACTGACAAACTGACACACTCACACTGACAAACTGACACACTCACACACTGACAAACTGACACTCACACACTGACAATCTGACACGCACACACTGACAAACTGACACACACACTGACAAACTGGCTCTCACACACTGACAAACTGACCCTCACACACTGATACACACTCACACACTGACAAACTGACACACTCACACTGACAAACTGACACTCACACACTGACAATCTTACACTCACACACTGACAAACTGACACACACTGACAAACTGACAAACACAAACTGACACTCTCACACTGACAAACTGACACACACACTGACACTCACACACTGACAAACTGACACTCACACATTGACAAACTGACAAACTGACACTCACACACTGATAAACTGACAAACACACACTGACAAACTGACACTCACACACTGACACACACTCACACACTGACACACACACTCACACACTGACAAACTGACACTCACACTGACAAACTGACACTCACATACTGACAAACTGACACACACACACACTGACAAACTGACACACACACACTGACAAACTGCAAACACACACTGACAAACTGACACTCACACACTGACAAACTGACACTCACACACTGACAAACTGACACTCACACACTGACAACCTGACACACTCACACTGACAAACTGACACTCACACACACTGACAAACTGAGACACACACACTCACACACACACACTGACAAACTGACACTCACACACTGACAAACTGACCCTCACACACTGACAAACTGACACTTACACACTGAAAAACTGACACTCACACACTGACACACTCACAAATTGACAAACTGACACTTACACACTGACAAACTGACACTTACACACTGACAAACTGACACTCGCACACTGACAAACTGACACTCACACACTGACAAACTGACACTCACACTGACAATCTGACACACACACTGACACACACAGTGACAACAAACTGACACTCACACACTGACAAACTGACACTCACACACTGACAAACTGACACTCACACACTGGCAAACTGACACTCACACACTGGCAAACTGACACTCACACACTGACAAACTGACACTCACAAACTGACAAACTGACACACACACTGACACACACTGACACACTGACAAACTGACAAACACACACTGACACACTCACACACTGATACACACTCACACACTGACAAACTGACACTCACACACTGACAAACTGACACACTCACACTGACAAACTGACACACTCACACACTGACAAACTGACACACACACTGACAATCTGACACGCACACACTGACAAACTGACACACACACTGACAAACTGGCTCTCACACACTGACAAACTGACCCTCACACACTGATACACACTCACACACTGACAAACTGACACACTCACACTGACAAACTGACACACTCACACACTGACAAACTGACACTCACACACTGACAATCTTACACTCACACACTGACAAACTGACACACACACTGACAAACTGACACACACTGACAAACTGACACACACTGACAAACTGACAAACACAAACTGACACTCTCACACTGACAAACTGACACTCACACACTGACACTCACACACTGACAAACTGACACTCACACATTGACAAACTGACACTCACACACTGATAAACTGACAAACACACACTGACAAACTGACACTCACACACTGACACACACTCACACACTGACACACACTCACACACTGACAAACTGACACTCACACTGACAAACACACTCACACACTGACAAATTGACACACTCACACTGGCAAACTGACACTCACACACTGACAAACTGACACTCACACACTGACAAACTGACACTCACACACTGACAAACTGACACATTCACACTGACAAACACACTCACACACTGACAAATTGACACACTCACACTGACAAACTGACACTCACACACTGACAAACTGACACTCACACACTGACAAACTGACACTCACACACTGACAAACTGACAAACACACACTGACAAACTGACAATCACACACTGACAAACTGACAAACACACACTGACAACCTGACACACTCACACTGACAAACTGACACTCACACACTGACAAACTGACACTCACACACTGACAAACTGACAAACACACACTGACAAACTGACACTCACACACTGACAAACTGACAAACACACACTGACACACACTCACACACTGACAAACTGACACTCACACACTGACACACACTCACACACTGACAAACTGACACTCACACACTGACACACACTCACACACTGACAAACTGACAAACACACACTGACAAACTGACAAACGCACACAGACAAACTGACAGTCACACACTGAACCACACACACACGCAGACAAACTGACACGCACTGACAAACTGAAACACACACACACTGACAAACTGAGACACACACACTCACACACACACACTGACAAACTGACACTCACACACTGACAAACTGACCCTCACACACTGTCAAACTGACACTTACACACTGAAAAACTGACACTCACACACTGACACACTCACAAATTGACAAACTGACACTTACACACTGACAAACTGACACTTACACACTGACAAACTGACACTCGCACACTGACAAACTGACACTCACACACTGACAAACTGACACTCACACACTGACAATCTGACACTCACACACTGACACACACAGTGACAACAAACTGACACTCACACACTGACAAACTGACACTCACACACTGACAAACTGACACTCACACACTGGCAAACTGACACTCACACACTGGCAAACTGACACTCACACACTGACAAACTGACACTCACACACTGACAAACTGACACACACACTGACACACTGACAAACTGACAAACACACACTGACACACTCACACACTGATACACACTCACACACTGACAAACTGACACTCACACACTGACAAACTGACACACTCACACTGACAAACTGACACACTCACACACTGACAAACTGACACTCACACACTGACAATCTGACACGCACACACTGACAAACTGACACACACACTGACAAACTGGCTCTCACACACTGACAATCTTACACTCACACACTGACAAACTGACACACACACTGACAAACTGACACACACTGACAAACTGACAAACACAAACTGACACTCTCACACTGACAAACTGACACTCACACACTGACACTCACACACTGACACACACTCACACACTGACAAACTGACACTCACACACTGACAAACTGCAAACATACACTGACAAACTGACACTCACACACTGACAAACTGACACTCACACACAGACAAACTGACACTCACACAAACAACCTGACACACTCACACTGACAAACTGACACTCACACACTGACAAACTGACACTCGCACACTGAAAAACTGACACTCACACACTGACAAACTGTCACTCACACACTGACAAACTGACAAACACACACTGACAAACTGACTCTCACACACTGACAAACTGACTGTCACACACTGACAAACTGACACTCACACACTGACACACACTCACACACTGACAAACTGACACTCACACACTGACAAACTGACACACACACTGACACACACTCACACACTGACAAACTGACAAACACACACTGACACACTAACAAACTGACACTCACACACTGACACTCACACACTGACAAACTGACACTCACACACTGACGAACTGACACTCACACACTGACAAACTGACACTCAAGCACTGACAGACTCACACACTGACAAACTGACACTCACACACTGACACACTCACACACTGACAAACTGACAAACACACACTGACAAACTGACACGCACACTGACAAACTGACACTCACACACTGACAAACTGACAAACTGACACTCACCCACTGACAAACTGACACATTCACACTGACAAACACACTCACACACTGACAAATTGACACACTCACACTGGCAAACTGACACTCACACACTGACAAACTGACACTCACACACTGACAAACTGACACTCACACACTGACAAACTGACAAACACACACTGACAAACTGACAATCACACACTGACAAACTGACAAACACACACTGACAACCTGACACTCACACTCTGACAAACTGACAAACACACACTGACAAACTGACACTCACACACTGACAAACTGACAAACACACACTGACACACACTCACACACTGACAAACTGACACTCACACACTGACACACACTCACACACTGACAAACTGACACTCACACACTGACACACACTCACACACTGACAAACTGACAAACACACACTGACAAACTGACAAACACACACTGACAAACTGACAAACGCACACAGACAAACTGACAGTCACACACTGAACCACACACACACGCTGACAAACTGACACGCACTGACAAACTGAAACACACACACACTGACAAACTGAGACACACACACTCACACACACACACTGACAAACTGACACTCACACACTGACAAACTGACACTTACACACTGACAAACTGACACTCGCACACTGACAAACTGACACTCACACACTGACAAACTGACACTCACACACTGACAATCTGACACTCACACACTGACACACACAGTGACAACAAACTGACACTCACACACTGACAAACTGACACTCACACACTGACAAACTGACACTCACACACTGGCAAACTGACACTCACACACTGACAAACTGACACTCACAAACAGACAAACTGACACACACACTGACACACACTGACACACTGACAAACTGACAAACACACACTGACACACTCACACGCTGATACACACTCACACACTGACAAACTGACACTCACACACTGACAAACTGACACACTCACACTGACAAACTGACACACTCACACACTGACAAACTGACACTCACACACTGACAATCTGACACGCACACACTGACAAACTGACACACACACTGACAAACTGGCTCTCACACACTGACAAACTGACCCTCACACACTGATACACACTCACACACTGACAAACTGACACACTCACACTGACAAACTGACACTCACACACTGACAATCTTACACTCACACACTGACAAACTGACACACACTGACAAACTGACAAACACAAACTGACACTCTCACACTGACAAACTGACACACACACTGACACTCACACACTGACAAACTGACACTCACACATTGACAAACTGACAAACTGACACTCACACACTGATAAACTGACAAACACACACTGACAAACTGACACTCACACACTGACACACACTCACACACTGACACACACACTCACACACTGACAAACTGACACTCACACTGACAAACTGACACTCACATACTGACAAACTGACACACACACACACTGACAAACTGACACACACACACTGACAAACTGCAAACACACACTGACAAACTGACACTCACACACTGACAAACTGACACTCACACACTGACAAACTGACACTCACACACTGACAACCTGGCACACTCACACTGACAAACTGACACTCACACACACTGACAAACTGAGACACACACACTCACACACACACACTGACAAACTGACACTCACACACTGACAAACTGACCCTCACACACTGACAAACTGACACTTACACACTGAAAAACTGACACTCACACACTGACACACTCACAAATTGACAAACTGACACTTACACACTGACAAACTGACACTTACACACTGACAAACTGACACTCGCACACTGACAAACTGACACTCACACACTGACAAACTGACACTCACACTGACAATCTGACACACACACTGACACACACAGTGACAACAAACTGACACTCACACACTGACAAACTGACACTCACACACTGACAAACTGACACTCACACACTGGCAAACTGACACTCACACACTGGCAAACTGACACTCACACACTGACAAACTGACACTCACAAACTGACAAACTGACACACACACTGACACACACTGACACACTGACAAACTGACAAACACACACTGACACACTCACACACTGATACACACTCACACACTGACAAACTGACACTCACACACTGACAAACTGACACACTCACACTGACAAACTGACACACTCACACACTGACAAACTGACACTCACACACTGACAATCTGACACGCACACACTGACAAACTGACACACACACTGACAAACTGGCTCTCACACACTGACAAACTGACCCTCACACACTGATACACACTCACACACTGACAAACTGACACACTCACACTGACAAACTGACACACTCACACACTGACAAACTGACACTCACACACTGACAATCTTACACTCACACACTGACAAACTGACACACACACTGACAAACTGACACACACTGACAAACTGACACACACTGACAAACTGACAAACACAAACTGACACTCTCACACTGACAAACTGACACTCACACACTGACAAACTGACACTCACACATTGACAAACTGACACTCACACACTGATAAACTGACAAACACACACTGACAAACTGACACTCACACACTGACACACACTCACACACTGACACACACTCACACACTGACAAACTGACACTCACACTGACAAACACACTCACACACTGACAAATTGACACACTCACACTGGCAAACTGACACTCACACACTGACAAACTGACACTCACACACTGACAAACTGACACTCACACACTGACAAACTGACACATTCACACTGACAAACACACTCACACACTGACAAATTGACACACTCACACTGACAAACTGACACTCACACACTGACAAACTGACACTCACACACTGACAAACTGACACTCACACACTGACAAGCTGACAAACACACACTGACAAACTGACAATCACACACTGACAAACTGACAAACACACACTGACAACCTGACACACTCACACTGACAAACTGACACTCACACACTGACAAACTGACACTCACACACTGACAAACTGACAAACACACACTGACAAACTGACACTCACACACTGACAAACTGACAAACACACACTGACACACACTCACACACTGACAAACTGACACTCACACACTGACACACACTCACACACTGACAAACTGACACTCACACACTGACACACATTCACACACTGACAAACTGACAAACACACACTGACAAACTGACAAACGCACACAGACAAACTGACAGTCACACACTGAACCACACACACACGCAGACAAACTGACACGCACTGACAAACTGAAACACACACACACTGACAAACTGAGACACACACACTCACACACACACACTGACAAACTGACACTCACACACTGACAAACTGACCCTCACACACTGACAAACTGACACTTACACACTGAAAAACTGACACTCACACACTGACACACTCACAAATTGACAAACTGACACTTACACACTGACAAACTGACACTTACACACTGACAAACTGACACTCGCACACTGACAAACTGACACTCACACACTGACAAACTGACACTCACACACTGACAATCTGACACTCACACACTGACACACACAGTGACAACAAACTGACACTCACACACTGACAAACTGACACTCACACACTGACAAACTGACACTCACACACTGGCAAACTGACACTCACACACTGGCAAACTGACACTCACACACTGACAAACTGACACACACACTGACACACTGACAAACTGACAAACACACACTGACACACTCACACACTGATACACACTCACACACTGACAAACTGACACTCACACACTGACAAACTGACACACTCACACTGACAAACTGACACACTCACACACTGACAAACTGACACTCACACACTGACAATCTGACACGCACACACTCACAAACTGACACACACACTGACAAACTGGCTCTCACACACTGACAATCTTACACTCACACACTGACAAACTGACACACACACTGACAAACTGACACACACTGACAAACTGACAAACACAAACTGACACTCTCACACTGACAAACTGACACTCACACACTGACACTCACACACTGACACACACTCACACACTGACAAACTGACACTCACACACTGACAAACTGCAAACACACACTGACAAACTGACACTCACACACTGACAAACTGACACTCACACACAGACAAACTGACACTCACACAAACAACCTGACACACTCACACTGACAAACTGACACTCACACACTGACAAACTGACACTCGCACACTGAAAAACTGACACTCACACACTGACAAACTGTCACTCACACACTGACAAACTGACAAACACACACTGACAAACTGACTCTCACACACTGACAAACTGACTGTCACACACTGACAAACTGACACTCACACACTGACACACACACACACTGACAAACTGACACTCACACACTGACAAACTGACACACACACTGACACACACTCACACACTGACAAACTGACAAACACACACTGACACACTAACAAACTGACACTCACACACTGACACTCACACACTGACAAACTGACACTCACACACTGACGAACTGACACTCACACACTGACAAACTGACACTCAAGCACTGACAGACTCACACACTGACAAACTGACACTCACACACTGACACACTCACACACTGACAAACTGACAAACACACACTGACAAACTGACACGCACACTGACAAACTAACACTCACACACTGACAAACTGACAAACTGACACTCACCCACTGACAAACTGACACATTCACACTGACAAACACACTCACACACTGACAAATTGACACACTCACACTGGCAAACTGACACTCACACACTGACAAACTGACACTCACACACTGACAAACTGACACTCACACACTGACAAACTGACAAACACACACTGACAAACTGACAATCACACACTGACAAACTGACAAACACACACTGACAACCTGACACTCACACACTGACAAACTGACAAACACACACTGACAAACTGACACTCACACACTGACAAACTGACAAACACACACTGACACACACTCACACACTGACAAACTGACACTCACACACTGACACACACTCACACACTGACAAACTGACACTCACACACTGACACACACTCACACACTGACAAACTGACAAACACACACTGACAAACTGACAAACACACACTGACAAACTGACAAACGCACACAGACAAACTGACAGTCACACACTGAACCACACACACACGCTGACAAACTGACACGCACTGACAAACTGAAACACACACACACTGACAAACTGAGACACACACACTCACACACACACACTGACAAACTGACACTCACACACTGACAAACTGACACTTACACACTGACAAACTGACACTCGCACACTGACAAACTGACACTCACACACTGACAAACTGACACTCACACACTGACAATCTGACACTCACACACTGACACACACAGTGACAACAAACTGACACTCACACACTGACAAACTGACACTCACACACTGACAAACTGACACTCACACACTGGCAAACTGACACTCACACACTGACAAACTGACACTCACAAACAGACAAACTGACACACACACTGACACACACTGACACACTGACAAACTGACAAACACACACTGACACACTCACACGCTGATACACACTCACACACTGACAAACTGACACTCACACACTGACAAACTGACACACTCACACTGACAAACTGACACACTCACACACTGACAAACTGACACTCACACACTGACAATCTGACACGCACACACTGACAAACTGACACACACACTGACAAACTGGCTCTCACACACTGACAAACTGACCCTCACACACTGATACACACTCACACACTGACAAACTGACACACTCACACTGACAAACTGACACTCACACACTGAAAATCTTACACTCACACACTGACAAACTGACACACACACTGACAAACTGACACACACTGACAAACTGACAAACACAAACTGACACTCTCACACTGACAAACTGACACACACACTGACACTCACACACTGACAAACTGACACTCACACATTGACAAACTGACAAACTGACACTCACACACTGATAAACTGACAAACACACACTGACAAACTGACACTCACACACTGACACACACTCACACACTGACACACACACTCACACACTGACAAACTGACACTCACACTGACAAACTGACACTCACATACTGACAAACTGACACACACACACACTGACAAACTGACACACACACACTGACAAACTGCAAACACACACTGACAAACTGACACTCACACACTGACAAACTGACACTCACACACTGACAACCTGACACACACACACTGACAAACTGACACTCACACACACTGACAAACTGAGACACACACACTCACACACACACACTGACAAACTGACACTCACACACTGACAAACTGACCCTCACACACTGACAAACTGACACTTACACACTGAAAAACTGACACTCACACACTGACACACTCACAAATTGACAAACTGACACTTACACACTGACAAACTGACACTTACACACTGACAAACTGACACTCGCACACTGACAAACTGACACTCACACACTGACAAACTGACACTCACACTGACAATCTGACACACACACTGACACACACAGTGACAACAAACTGACACTCACACACTGACAAACTGACACTCACACACTGACAAACTGACACTCACACACTGGCAAACTGACACTCACACACTGGCAAACTGACACTCACACACTGACAAACTGACACTCACAAACTGACAAACTGACACACACACTGACACACACTGACACACTGACAAACTGACAAACACACACTGACACACTCACACACTGATACACACTCACACACTGACAAACTGACACTCACACACTGAGAAACTGACACACTCACACTGACAAACTGACACACTCACACACTGACCAACTGACACTCACACACTGACAATCTGACACGCACACACTGACAAACTGACACACACACTGACAAACTGGCTCTCACACACTGACAAACTGACCCTCACACACTGATACACACTCACACACTGACAAACTGACACACTCACACTGACAAACTGACACACTCACACACTGACAAACTGACACTCACACACTGACAATCTTACACTCACACACTGACAAACTGACACACACACTGACAAACTGACACGCACTGACAAACTGACACACACTGACAAACTGACAAACACAAACTGACACTCTCACACTGACAAACTGACACTCACACACTGACAAACTGACACTCACACATTGACAAACTGACACTCACACACTGATAAACTGACAAACACACACTGACAAACTGACACTCACACACTGACACACACTCACACACTGACACACACTCACACACTGACAAACTGACACTCACACTGACAAACACACTCACACACTGACAAATTGACACACTCACACTGGCAAACTGACACTCACACACTGACAAACTGACACTCACACACTGACAAACTGACACTCACACACTGACAAACTGACACATTCACACTGACAAACACACTCACACACTGACAAATTGACACACTCACACTGACAAACTGACACTCACACACTGACAAACTGACACTCACACACTGACAAACTGACACTCACACACTGACAAACTGACAAACACACACTGACAAACTGACAATCACACACTGACAAACTGACAAACACACACTGACAACCTGACACACTCACACTGACAAACTGACACTCACACACTGACAAACTGACACTCACACACTGACAAACTGACAAACACACACTGACAAACTGACACTCACACACTGACAAACTGACAAACACACACTGACACACACTCACACACTGACAAACTGACACTCACACACTGACACACACTCACACACTGACAAACTGACACTCACACACTGACACACATTCACACACTGACAAACTGACAAACACACACTGACAAACTGACAAACGCACACAGACAAACTGACAGTCACACACTGAACCACACACACACGCAGACAAACTGACACGCACTGACAAACTGAAACACACACACACTGACAAACTGAGACACACACACTCACACACACACACTGACAAACTGACACTCACACACTGACAAACTGACCCTCACACACTGACAAACTGACACTTACACACTGAAAAACTGACACTCACACACTGACACACTCACAAATTGACAAACTGACACTTACACACTGACAAACTGACACTTACACACTGACAAACTGACACTCGCACACTGACAAACTGACACTCACACACTGACAAACTGACACTCACACACTGACAATCTGACACTCACACACTGACACACACAGTGACAACAAACTGACACTCACACACTGACAAACTGACACTCACACACTGACAAACTGACACTCACACACTGGCAAACTGACACTCACACACTGACAAACTGACACTCACACACTGACAAACTGACACTCACACACTGACAAACTGACACACACACTGACACACTGACAAACTGACAAACACACACTGACACACTCACACACTGATACACACTCACACACTGACAAACTGACACTCACACACTGACAAACTGACACACTCACACTGACAAACTGACACACTCACACACTGACAAACTGACACTCACACACTGACAATCTGACACGCACACACTGACAAACTGACACACACACTGACAAACTGGCTCTCACACACTGACAATCTTACACTCACACACTGACAAACTGACACACACACTGACAAACTGACACACACTGACAAACTGACAAACACAAACTGACACTCTCACACTGACAAACTGACACTCACACACTGACACTCACACACTGACACACACTCACACACTGACAAACTGACACTCACACACTGACAAACTGCAAACACACACTGACAAACTGACACTCACACACTGACAAACTGACACTCACACACAGACAAACTGACACTCACACAAACAACCTGACACACTCACACTGACAAACTGACACTCACACACTGACAAACTGACACTCGCACACTGAAAAACTGACACTCACACACTGACAAACTGTCACTCACACACTGACAAACTGACAAACACACACTGACAAACTGACTCTCACACACTGACAAACTGACTGTCACACACTGACAAACTGACACTCACACACTGACACACTCACACACTGACAAACTGACAAACACACACTGACAAACTGACACGCACACTGACAAACTAACACTCACACACTGACAAATTGACAAACTGACACTCACCCACTGACAAACTGACACATTCACACTGACAAACACACTCACACACTGACAAATTGACACACTCACACTGGCAAACTGACACTCACACACTGACAAACTGACACTCACACACTGACAAACTGACACTCACACACTGACAAACTGACAAACACACACTGACAAACTGACAATCACACACTGACAAACTGACAAACACACACTGACAACCTGACACTCACACACTGACAAACTGACAAACACACACTGACAAACTGACACTCACACACTGACAAACTGACAAACACACACTGACACACACTCACACACTGACAAACTGACACTCACACACTGACACACACTCACACACTGACAAACTGACACTCACACACTGACACACACTCACACACTGACAAATTGACAAACACACACTGACAAACTGACAAACACACACTGACAAACTGACAAACGCACACAGACAAACTGACAGTCACACACTGAACCACACACACACGCTGACAAACTGACACGCACTGACAAACTGAAACACACACACACTGACAAACTGAGACACACACACTCACACACACACACTGACAAACTGACACTCACACACTGACAAACTGACACTTACACACTGACAAACTGACACTCGCACACTGACAAACTGACACTCACACACTGACAAACTGACACTCACACACTGACAATCTGACACTCACACACTGACACACACAGTGACAACAAACTGACACTCACACACTGACAAACTGACACTCACACACTGACAAACTGACACTCACACACTGGCAAACTGACACTCACACACTGACAAACTGACACTCACAAACAGACAAACTGACACACACACTGACACACACTGACACACTGACAAACTGACAAACACACACTGACACACTCACACGCTGATACACACTCACACACTGACAAACTGACACTCACACACTGACAAACTGACACACTCACACTGACAAACTGACACACTCACACACTGACAAACTGACACTCACACACTGACAATCTGACACGCACACACTGACAAACTGACACACACACTGACAAACTGGCTCTCACACACTGACAAACTGACCCTCACACACTGATACACACTCACACACTGACAAACTGACACACTCACACTGACAAACTGACACTCACACACTGACAATCTTACACTCACACACTGACAAACTGACACACACACTGACAAACTGACACACACTGACAAACTGACAAACACAAACTGACACTCTCACACTGACAAACTGACACACACACTGACACTCACACACTGACAAACTGACACTCACACATTGACAAACTGACAAACTGACACTCACACACTGATAAACTGACAAACACACACTGACAAACTGACACTCACACACTGACACACACTCACACACTGACACACACACTCACACACTGACAAACTGACACTCACACTGACAAACTGACACTCACATACTGACAAACTGACACACACACACACTGACAAACTGACACACACACACTGACAAACTGCAAACACACACTGACAAACTGACACTCACACACTGACAAACTGACACTCACACACTGACAAACTGACACTCACACACTGACAACCTGACACACTCACACTGACAAACTGACACTCACACACACTGACAAACTGAGACACACACACTCACACACACACACTGACAAACTGACACTCACACACTGACAAACTGACCCTCACACACTGACAAACTGACACTTACACACTGAAAAACTGACACTCACACACTGACACACTCACAAATTGACAAACTGACACTTACACACTGACAAACTGACACTTACACACTGACAAACTGACACTCGCACACTGACAAACTGACACTCACACACTGACAAACTGACACTCACACTGACAATCTGACACACACACTGACACACACAGTGACAACAAACTGACACTCACACACTGACAAACTGACACTCACACACTGACAAACTGACACTCACACACTGGCAAACTGACACTCACACACTGGCAAACTGACACTCACACACTGACAAACTGACACTCACAAACTGACAAACTGACACACACACTGACACACACTGACACACTGACAAACTGACAAACACACACTGACACACTCACACACTGATACACACTCACACACTGACAAACTGACACTCACACACTGAGAAACTGACACACTCACACTGACAAACTGACACACTCACACACTGACAAACTGACACTCACACACTGACAATCTGACACGCACACACTGACAAACTGACACACACACTGACAAACTGGCTCTCACACACTGACAAACTGACCCTCACACACTGATACACACTCACACACTGACAAACTGACACACTCACACTGACAAACTGACACACTCACACACTGACAAACTGACACTCACACACTGACAATCTTACACTCACACACTGACAAACTGACACACACACTGACAAACTGACACACACTGACAAACTGACACACACTGACAAACTGACAAACACAAACTGACACTCTCACACTGACAAACTGACACTCACACACTGACACTCACACACTGACAAACTGACACTCACACATTGACAAACTGACACTCACACACTGACAAACTGACACTCACACACTGACACACACTCACACACTGACACACACTCACACACTGACAAACTGACACTCACACTGACAAACTGACACTCACATACTGACAAACTGACACACACACACACTGACAAACTGACACACACACACTGACAAACTGACAAACACACACTGACAAACTGACACTCACACACTGACACACACTGACACTCACACACTGACAAACTGCAAACACACACTGACAAACTGACACTCACACACTGACAAACTGACACTCACACACTGACAAACTGACACTCACACACTGACAAATTGACACACTCACACTGACAAACTGACACTCACACACTGCCAAACTGACACTCACACACTGACAAACTGACACTCACATACTGACAAATTGAAAATTGACAAACACACACTGACAAACTGATACTCACACACTGACAAACTGACATACAGGCTGACAAACTGACAAACACTGACAAACTGACACTGACACACTGACAAACTGACACTCACACACTGACACACTGACAAACTGACACTCACACACTGACACTCACACACTGATGAACTGACACTCACACACTGACAAACTGACACTCACACACTGACAAACTGACACTCACACACTGACACACTCACACACTGACAAACTGACACTCAAACACTGACACACTCACACAAGGGCAAACTGACAAACACACACTGACAAACTGACACGCACACTGACAAACTGACACTCACACACTGACAAACTGACTCTCACACACTGACAAACTGACACTCACACACTGACAAACTGACACTCACACACTGACAAACTAACACTCACACACTGACACACACTCACACACTGACAAACTGACACTCACACACTGACAAACTGACACACACACTGACACACACTCACACACTGACAAACACACACTGAGAAACTGACACTCACACACTCACACACTAACAAACTGACAAACACACACTGACAAACTGACACTCACACACTGACAAACTGACACTCACACACTGACAAACTGACAAACACACACTGACAAACTGACTCTCACACACTGACAAACTGACACTCACACACTGACAAACTGACACTCACACACTGACAAACTGACACTCACACACTGACACATACTCACACACTGACAAACTGACACTCACACACTGACAAACTGACACACACACTGACACACACTCACACACTGACAAACTGACACTCACACACTGACAAACTGACACTCACACACTGACAAATTGACACACTCACACTGACAAACTGACACTCACACACTGACAAACTGACACTCACACACTGACAAACTGACACTCACACACTGACAAACTGACACTCAGACACTGACAAACTGACACTCACACAGTGACAAACTGACAAACACACACTGACAAACTGACACTCACACACTGACAAACTGACACTCACATACTGACAAATTGAAAATTGACAAACACACACTGACAAACTGATACTCACACACTGACAAACTGACATACACGCTGACAAACTGACAAACGCACACTGACAAACTGACACTCACACACTGACAAACTGACACTCACACACTGACACACACTCACACACTGACAAACAGACACTGACACACTGAGAAACAGACACTGACACACTGACAAACTGACACACACACACTGACAAACTGACACTCACACACTGACGAACTGACACTCACACACTGACAAACTGACACTCACACACTGACAAACTGACACTCACACACTGACACACTGACACACTCACACACTGACAAACTGACACTCACACACTGACACACTCACACACTGACAAACTGACAAACACACACTGACAAACTGACACGCACACTGCCAAACTGACACTCACACACTGACAAACTGACACTCACACACTGACAAACTGACACTCACAAACTGACAAACACACACTGACAAACTGACACTCACACACTGACACACACTCACACACTGACAAACTGACACTCACACACTGACAAACTGTAAACACACACTGACAAACTGACACTCACACACTGACAAACTGACACTCACACACTGACAAACTGACACTCACACAGACAACCTGACACACTCACACTGACAAACTGACAGTCACACACTGACAAACTGACACTCACACACTGAAAACTGACACTCACACACTGACGAACTGTCACTGACACACTGACAAACTGACAAACACACACTGACAAACTGACTCTCACACACTGACAAACTGACACTCACACACTGACAAACTGACACTCACACACTGACACACACTCACACACTGACAAACTGACACTCACACACTGACAAACTGACACACACTCACACACTGACAAACTGACACTCACACACTGACAAACTGACACTCACACACTGACAAACTGACACTCACACACTGACAAACTGACAAACACTCACTGACAAACTGACAATCACACACTGACAACCTGACACACTCACACTGACAAACTGACACTCACACACTGACAAACTGACACTCACACACTGAAAAACTGACACTCACACACTGACAAACTGTCACTCACACACTGACAAACTGACACTCACACACTGACAAACTGACACTCACATACTGACAAACTGACACACACACACACTGACAAACTGACACACACACACTGACAAACTGACAAACACACACTGACAAACTGAAACTCACACACTGACACACACTGACACTCACACACTGACAAACTGACACTCACACACTGACAAACTGACACTCACACACTGACAAACTGACACTCACACACTGACAAACTGACACTCGCACACTGGCAAACTGTCACTCACACACTGACAAACTGACAAACACACACTGACAAACTGACTCTCACACACTGACAAACTGACACTCACACACTGACAAATTGACACACTCACACTGACAAACTGACACTCACACACTGCCAAACTGACACTCACACACTGACAAACTGACACTCACATACTGACAAATTGAAAATTGACAAACACAGACTGACAAACTGATACTCACACACTGACAAACTGACATACAGGCTGACAAACTGACAAACACACACTGACAAACTGACACTCACACACTGACAAACTGACACTCACACACTGACACACACACTGACAAACAGACACTGACACACTGACAAACTGACACTCACACACTGACACTCACACACTGACAAACTGACACTCACACACTGATGAACTGACACTCACACACTGACAAACTGACACTCACACACTGAAAACTGACACTCACACACTGACACACTGACAAACTGACACTCACACACTGACACACTCACACACTGACAAACTGACAAACACACACTGACAAACTGACACGCACACTGACAAACTGACACTCACACACTGACAAACTGACACTCACACAGACAACCTGACACACTCACACTGACAAACTGACAGTCACACACTGAAAACTGACACTCACACACTGACGAACTGTCACTGACACACTGACAAACTGACAAACACACACTGACAAACTGACTCTCACACACTGACAAACTGACACTCACACACTGACAAACTGACACTCACACACTGACACACACTCACACACTGACAAACTGACACTCACACACTGACAAACTGACACACACTCACACACTGACAAACTGACACTCACACACTGACAAACTGACACTCACACACTGACAAACTGACACTCACACACTGACAAACTGACAAACACACACTGACAAACTGACAATCACACACTGACAACCTGACACACTCACACCGACAAACTGACACTCACACACTGACAAACTGACACTCACACACTGAAAAACTGACACTCACACACTGACAAACTGTCACTCACACACTGACAAACTGACAAACACACACTGACAAACTGACTCTCACACACTGACAAACTGACTCTCACACACTGACAAACTGACACTCACACACTGACAAACTGACACTCACATACTGACAAACTGACACACACACACACTGACAAACTGACATACGCACACTGACAAACTGACAAACACACACTGACAAACTGACACTCACACACTGACACACACTGACACTCACACACTGACAAACTGCAAACACACACTGACAAACTGATACTCACACACTGACAAACTGACACTCACACACTGACAAACTGACACTCACACACTGACAACCTGACACACTCACACTGACAAACTGACACTCACACACTGACAAACTGACACTCACACACTGACAAACTGTCACTCACACACTGACAAACTGACAAACACACACTGACAAACTGACTCTCACACACTGACAAACTGACACTCACACACTGACAAATTGACACACTCACACTGACAAACTGACACTCACACACTGCCAAACTGACACTCACACACTGACAAACTGACACTCACATACTGACAAATTGAAAATTGACAAACACAGACTGACAAACTGATACTCACACACTGACAAACTGACATACAGGCTGACAAACTGACAAACACACACTGACAAACTGACACTCACACACTGACAAACTGACACTCACACACTGACACACACACTGACAAACAGACACTGACACACTGACAAACTGACACTCACACACTGACACTCACACACTGACAAACTGACACTCACACACTGATGAACTGCCACTCACACACTGACAAACTGACACTCACACACTGAAAACTGACACTCACACACTGACACACTCACACACTGACAAACTGACACTCACACACTGACACACTCACACACTGACAAACTGGCAAACACACACTGACAAACTGACACGCACACTGACAAACTGACACTCGCAAACTGACAAACACACACTGACAAACTGACACTAACACACTGACCCACACTCACACACTGACAAACTGACACTCACACACTGACAAACTGCAAACACACACTGACAAACTGACACTCACACACTGACAAACTGACACTCACACAGACAACCTGACACACTCACACTGACAAACTGACACTCACACACTGACAAACTGACACTCACACACTGAAAAACTGACACTCACACACTGACAAACTGTCACTCACACACTGACAAACTGACAAACACACACTGACAAACTGACTCTCACACACTGACAAACTGACAGTCACACACTGACAAACTGACACTCACACACTGACACACACTCACACACAGACAAACTGACACTCACACACTGACAAACTGACACACACACTGACACACACTCACACACTGACAAACTGACAAACACACACTGACACACTGACAAACTGACACTCACACACAGACACTCACACACTGACAAACTGACACTCACACACTGACGAACTGACACTCACACACTGACCAACTGACACTCACACACTGACACACTCACACACTGACAATCTGACAAACACACACTGACAAACTGACACGCACACTGACAAACTGACACTCACACACTGACAAACTGACACTCACCCACTGACAAACTGACACACTCACACTGACAAACACACTCACACACTGACAAATTGACACACTCACACTGGCAAACTGACACTCACACACTGACAAACTGACACTCACACACTGACAAACTGACACTCACACACTGACTAACTGACAAACACACACTGACAAACTGACACTCACACACTGACAAACTGACACCCACACTGACAACCTGACACTCACACACTGACAAACTGACACTCACACTGACAACCTGACACACTCACGCTGACAAACTGACACACTCATACACTGACAAACTGACACTCACACTGACAAATTGACACACTCACACTGACAAACTGACACTCACACACTGACAAACTGACAAACACACACTGAGAAACTGACACTCACACACTCACACACTAACAAACTGACAAACACACACTGACAAACTGACAAACACACACTGACAAACTGACTCTCACACACTGACAAACTGACACTCACACACTGACAAACTGACACTCACACACTGACAAACTGACACTCACACACTGACACACACTCACACACTGACAAACTGACACTCACACACTGACAAACTGACACACACACTCACACACACTCACACACTGACAAACTGACACTCACACACTGACAAACTGACACTCACACACTGACAAATTGACACACTCACACTGACAAACTGACACTCAGACACTGACAAACTGACACTCACACACTGACAAACTGACAAACACACACTGACAAACTGACACTCACACACTGACAAACTGACACTCACATACTGACAAATTGAAAATTGACAAACACACACTGACAAACTGATACTCACACACTGACAAACTGACATACACGCTGACAAACTGACAAACACACACTGACAAACTGACACTCACACACTGACAAACTGACACACACTGACACACACTCACACACTGACAAACAGACACTGACACACTGACAAACAGACACTGACACACTGACACTCACACACTGACAAACTGACACTCACACACTGACGAATTGACACTCACACACTGACAAACTGACACTCACACACTGACAAACTGACACTCACACACTGACTCACTCACACACTGACAACCTGACACTCACACACTGACACACTCACACACTGCCAAACTGACAAACACACACTGACAAACTGACACGCACACTGCCAAACTGACACTCACACACTGACAAACTAACACTCACACACTGACAAACTGACACTCACAAACTGACAAACACACACTGACAAACTGACACTCACACACTGACACACACTCACACACTGACAAACTGACACTCACACACTGACAAACTGCAAACACACACTGACAAACTGACACTCACACACTGACAAACTGACACTCACACACTGACAAACTGACACTCACACACTGACACACACTCACACACTGACAAACTGACACTCACACACTGACAAACTGACACTCACACAGACAACCTGACACACTCACACTGACAAACTGACAGTCACACACTGACAAACTGACACTCACACACTGAAAACTGACACTCACACACTGACGAACTGTCACTGACACACTGACAAACTGACAAACACACACTGACAAACTGACTCTCACACACTGACAAACTGACACTCACACACTGACAAACTGACACTCACACACTGACACACACTCACACACTGACAAACTGACACTCACACACTGACAAACTGACACACACTCACACACTGACAAACTGACACTCACACACTGACAAACTGACACTCACACACTGACAAATTGACACACTCACACTGACAAACTGACACTCACACACTGACAAACTGACACTCACACACTGACAAACTGACAAACACACACTGACAAACTGACAATCACACACTGACAAACTGACAAACACACACTGACAACCTGACACACTCACACTGACAAACTGACACTCACACACTGACAAACTGACACTCACACACTGAAAAACTGACACTCACACACTGACAAACTGTCACTCACACACTGACAAACTGACAAACACACACTGACAAACTGACACTCACGCACTGACAAACTGACACTCACACACTGACAAACTGACACTCACACAGACACACACTCACACACTGACAAACTGACACTCACACACTGAAAAACTGACACTCACACACTGACAAACTGACACTCACACACTGACAAATTGACACACTCACACTGACAAACTGACACACACACTGCCAAACTGACACTCACACACTGACAAACTGACACTCACATACTGACAAATTGAAAATTGACAAACACAGACTGACAAACTGATACTCACACACTGACAAACTGACATACAGGCTGACAAACTGACAAACACACACTGACAAACTGACACTCACACACTGACAAACTGACACTCACACACTGACACACACACTGACAAACAGACACTGACACACTGACAAACTGACACTCACACACTGACACTCACACACTGACAAACTGACACTCACACACTGATGAACTGACACTCACACACTGACAAACTGACACTCACACACTGAAAACTGACACTCACACACTGACACACTCACACACTGACAAACTGACACTCACACACTGACACACTCACACACTGACAAACTGACAAACACACACTGACAAACTGACACGCACACTGACAAACTGACACTCACAAACTGACAAACACACACTGACAAACTGACACTCACACACTGACCCACACTCACACACTGACAAACTGACACTCACACACTGACAAACTGCAAACACACACTGACAAACTGACACTCACACACTGACAAACTGACACTCACACACTGACAAACTGACACTCACACAGACAACCTGACACACTCACACTGACAAACTGACACTCACACACTGACAAACTGACACTCACACACTGAAAAACTGACACTCACACACTGACAAACTGTCACTCACACACTGACAAACTGACAGTCACACACTGACAAACTGACACTCACACACTGACACACACTCACACACAGACAAACTGACACTCACACACTGACAAACTGACACACACACTGACACACACTCACACACTGACAAACTGACAAACACACACTGACACACTGACAAACTGACACTCACACACTGACACTCACACACTGACAAACTGACACTCACACACTGACGAACTGACACTCACACACTGACCAACTGACACTCACACACTGACACACTCACACACTGACAATCTGACAAACACACACTGACAAACTGACACGCACACTGACAAACTGACACTCACACACTGACAAACTGACACTCACACACTGACAAACTGACACACACACTGACAAACAGACACTGACACACTGACAAACTGACACTCACACACTGACACTCACACACTGACAAACTGACACTCACACACTGATGAACTGACACTCACACACTGACAAACTGACACTCACACACTGAAAACTGACACTCACACACTGACACACTGACAAACTGACACTCACACACTGACACACTCACACACTGACAAACTGACAAACACACACTGACAAACTGACACGCACACTGACAAACTGACACTCACACACTGACAAACTGACACTCACACAGACAACCTGACACACTCACACTGACAAACTGACAGTCACACACTGACAAACTGACACTCACACACTGAAAACTGACACTCACACACTGACGAACTGTCACTGACACACTGACAAACTGACAAACACACACTGACAAACTGACTCTCACACACTGACAAACTGACACTCACACACTGACAAACTGACACTCACACACTGACACACACACACTGACAAACTGACACTCACACACTGACAAACTGACACACACTCACACACTGACAAACTGACACTCACACACTGACAAACTGACACTCACACACTGACAAACTGACACTCACACACTGACAAACTGACAAACACACACTGACAAACTGACAATCACACACTGACAACCTGACACACTCACACTGACAAACTGACACTCACACACTGACAAACTGACACTCACACACTGAAAAACTGACACTCACACACTGACAAACTGTCACTCACACACTGACAAACTGACAAACACACACTGACAAACTGACTCTCACACACTGACAAACTGACACTCACACACTGACAAACTGACACTCACACACTGACAAACTGACACTCACATACTGACAAATTGACACACACACACACTGACAAACTGACACACGCACACTGACAAACTGACAAACACACACTGACAAACTGACACTCACACACTGACACACACTGACACTCACACACTGACACACACTGACACTCACACACTGACAAACTGCAAACACACACTGACAAACTGACACTCACACACTGACAAACTGACACTCACACACTGACAAACTGACACTCACACACTGACAACCTGACACACTCACACTGACAAACTGACACTCACACACTGACAAACTGACACTCACACACTGACAAACTGTCACTCACACACTGACAAACTGACAAACACACACTGACAAACTGACTCTCACACACTGACAAACTGACACTCACACACTGACAAATTGACACACTCACACTGACAAACTGACACTCACACACTGCCAAACTGACACTCACACACTGACAAACTGACACTCACATACTGACAAATTGAAAATTGACAAACACAGACTGACAAACTGATACTCACACACTGACAAACTGACATACAGGCTGACAAACTGACAAACACACACTGACAAACTGACACTCACACACTGACAAACTGACACTCACACACTGACACACACACTGACAAACAGACACTGACACACTGACAAACTGACACTCACACACTGACACTCACACACTGACAAACTGACACTCACACACTGATGAACTGACACTCACACACTGACAAACTGACACTCACACACTGAAAACTGACACTCACACACTGACACACTCACACACTGACAAACTGACACTCACACACTGACACACTCACACACTGACAAACTGACAAACACACACTGACAAACTGACACGCACACTGACAAACTGACACTCACAAACTGACAAACACACACTGACAAACTGACACTCACACACTGACCCACACTCACACACTGACAAACTGACACTCACACACTGACAAACTGCAAACACACACTGACAAACTGACACTCACACACTGACAAACTGACACTCACACAGACAACCTGACACACTCACACTGACAAACTGACACTCACACACTGACAAACTGACACTCACACACTGAAAAACTGACACTCACACACTGACAAACTGTCACTCACACACTGACAAACTGACAAACACACACTGACAAACTGACTCTCACACACTGACAAACTGACAGTCACACACTGACAAACTGACACTCACACACTGACACACACTCACACACAGACAAACTGACACTCACACACTGACAAACTGACACACACACTGACACACACTCACACACTGACAAACTGACAAACACACACTGACACACTGACAAACTGACACTCACACACTGACACTCACACACTGACAAACTGACACTCACACACTGACGAACTGACACTCACACACTGACCAACTGACACTCACACACTGACACACTCACACACTGACAATCTGACAAACACACACTGACAAACTGACACGCACACTGACAAACTGACACTCACACACTGACAAACTGACACTCACCCACTGACAAACTGACACACTCACACTGACAAACACACTCACACACTGACAAATTGACACACTCACACTGGCAAACTGACACTCACACACTGACAAACTGACACTCACACACTGACAAACTGACACTCACACACTGACTAACTGACAAACACACACTGACAAACTGACACTCACACACTGACAAACTGACACCCACACTGACAACCTGACACTCACACACTGACAAACTGACACTCACACTGACAACCTGACACACTCACGCTGACAAACTGACACACTCATACACTGACAAACTGACACTCACACTGACAAATTGACACACTCACACTGACAAACTGACACTCACACACTGACAAACTGACAAACACACACTGAGAAACTGACACTCACACACTCACACACTAACAAACTGACAAACACACACTGACAAACTGACAAACACACACTGACAAACTGACTCTCACACACTGACAAACTGACACTCACACACTGACAAACTGACACTCACACACTGACAAACTGACACTCACACACTGACACACACTCACACACTGACAAACTGACACTCACACACTGACAAACTGACACACACACTCACACACACTCACACACTGACAAACTGACACTCACACACTGACAAACTGACACTCACACACTGACAAATTGACACACTCACACTGACAAACTGACACTCACACACTGACAAACTGACACTCACACACTGACAAACTGACACTCACACACTGACAAACTGACACTCAGACACTGACAAACTGACACTCACACACTGACAAACTGACAAACACACACTGACAAACTGACACTCACACACTGACAAACTGACACTCACATACTGACAAATTGAAAATTGACAAACACACACTGACAAACTGATACTCACACACTGACAAACTGACATACACGCTGACAAACTGACAAACACACACTGACAAACTGACACTCACACACTGACAAACTGACACACACTGACACACACTCACACACTGACAAACAGACACTGACACACTGACAAACAGACACTGACACACTGACACTCACACACTGACAAACTGACACTCACACACTGACGAATTGACACTCACACACTGACAAACTGACACTCACACACTGACAAACTGACACTCACACACTGACTCACTCACACACTGACAACCTGACACTCACACACTGACACACTCACACACTGCCAAACTGACAAACACACACTGACAAACTGACACGCACACTGCCAAACTGACACTCACACACTGACAAACTAACACTCACACACTGACAAACTGACACTCACAAACTGACAAACACACACTGACAAACTGACACTCACACACTGACACACACTCACACACTGACAAACTGACACTCACACACTGACAAACTGCAAACACACACTGACAAACTGACACTCACACACTGACAAACTGACACTCACACACTGACAAACTGACACTCACACACTGACACACACTCACACACTGACAAACTGACACTCACACACTGACAAACTGACACTCACACAGACAACCTGACACACTCACACTGACAAACTGACAGTCACACACTGACAAACTGACACTCACACACTGAAAACTGACACTCACACACTGAAAACTGACACTCACACACTGACGAACTGTCACTGACACACTGACAAACTGACAAACACACACTGACAAACTGACTCTCACACACTGACAAACTGACACTCACACACTGACAAACTGACACTCACACACTGACACACACTCACACACTGACAAACTGACACTCACACACTGACAAACTGACACACACTCACACACTGACAAACTGACACTCACACACTGACAAACTGACACTCACACACTGACAAATTGACACACTCACACTGACAAACTGACACTCACACACTGACAAACTGACACTCACACACTGACAAACTGACAAACACACACTGACAAACTGACAATCACACACTGACAAACTGACAAACACACACTGACAACCTGACACACTCACACTGACAAACTGACACTCACACACTGACAAACTGACACTCACACACTGAAAAACTGACACTCACACACTGACAAACTGTCACTCACACACTGACAAACTGACAAACACACACTGACAAACTGACTCTCACGCACTGACAAACTGACACTCACACACTGACAAACTGACACTCACACACTGACAAACTGACACTCACACAGACACACACTCACACACTGACAAACTGACACTCACACACTGAAAAACTGACACTCACACACTGACAAACTGACACTCACACACTGACAAATTGACACACTCACACTGACAAACTGACACTCACACACTGCCAAACTGACACTCACACACTGACAAACTGACACTCACATACTGACAAATTGAAAATTGACAAACACAGACTGACAAACTGATACTCACACACTGACAAACTGACATACAGGCTGACAAACTGACAAACACACACTGACAAACTGACACTCACACACTGACAAACTGACACTCACACACTGACACACACACTGACAAACAGACACTGACACACTGACAAACTGACACTCACACACTGACACTCACACACTGACAAACTGACACTCACACACTGATGAACTGACACTCACACACTGACAAACTGACACTCACACACTGAAAACTGACACTCACACACTGATACACTCACACACTGACAAACTGACACTCACACACTGACACACTCACACACTGACAAACTGACAAACACACACTGACAAACTGACACGCACACTGACAAACTGACACTCACAAACTGACAAACACACACTGACAAACTGACACTCACACACTGACCCACACTCACACACTGACAAACTGACACTCACACACTGACAAACTGCAAACACACACTGACAAACTGACACTCACACACTGACAAACTGACACTCACACACTGACAAACTGACACTCACACAGACAACCTGACACACTCACACTGACAAACTGACACTCACACACTGACAAACTGACACTCACACACTGAAAAACTGACACTCACACACTGACAAACTGTCACTCACACACTGACAAACTGACAAACACACACTGACAAACTGACTCTCACACACTGACAAACTGACAGTCACACACTGACAAACTGACACTCACACACTGACACACACTCACACACAGACAAACTGACACTCACACACTGACAAACTGACACACACACTGACACACACTCACACACTGACAAACTGACAAACACACACTGACACACTGACAAACTGACACTCACACACTGACACTCACACACTGACAAACTGACACTCACACACTGACGAACTGACACTCACACACTGACCAACTGACACTCACACACTGACACACTCACACACTGACAATCTGACAAACATACACTGACAAACTGACACGCACACTGACAAACTGACACTCACACACTGACAAACTGACACTCACACACTGACAAACTGACACTCACCCACTGACAAACTGACACACTCACACTGACAAACACACTCACACACTGACAAATTGACACACTCACACTGGCAAACTGACACTCACACACTGACAAACTGACACTCACACACTGACAAACTGACACTCACACACTGACTAACTGACAAACACACACTGACAAACTGACACTCACACACTGACAAACTGACACCCACACTGACAACCTGACACTCACACACTGACAAACTGACACTCACACTGACAACCTGACACACTCACGCTGACAAACTGACACACTCATACACTGACAAACTGACACTCACACTGACAAATTGACACACTCACACTGACAAACTGACACTCACACACTGACAAACTGACAAACACACACTGAGAAACTGACACTCACACACTCACACACTAACAAACTGACAAACACACACTGACAAACTGACAAACACACACTGACAAACTGACTCTCACACACTGACAAACTGACACTCACACACTGACAAACTGACACTCACACACTGACAAACTGACACTCACACACTGACACACACTCACACACTGACAAACTGACACTCACACACTGACAAACTTACACACACACTCACACACAATCACACACTGACAAACTGACACTCACACACTGACAAACTGACACTCACACACTGACAAATTGACACACTCACACTGACAAACTGACACTCACACACTGACAAACTGACACTCACGCACTGACAAACTGACACTCACACACTGACAAACTGACACTCAGACACTGACAAACTGACACTCACACACTGACAAACTGACAAACACACACTGACAAACTGACACTCACACACTGACAAACTGACACTCACATACTGACAAATTGAAAATTGACAAACACACACTGACAAACTGAGACTCACACACTGACAAACTGACATACACGCTGACAAACTGACAAACACACACTGACAAACTGACACTCACACACTGACAAACTGACACACACTGACACACACTCACACACTGACAAACAGAAACTGACACACTGACAAACAGACACTGACACACTGACACTCACACACTGACAAACTGACACTCACACACTGACGAACTGACACTCACACACTGACAAACTGACACTCACACACTGACAAACTGACACTCACACACTGACTCACTCACACACTGACAACCTGACACTCACACACTGACACACTCACACACTGCCAAACTGACAAACACACACTGACAAACTGACACGCACACTGCCAAACTGACACTCACACACTGACAAACTAACACTCACACACTGACAAACTGACACTCACAAACTGACAAACACACACTGACAAACTGACACTCACACACTGACACACACTCACACACTGACAAACTGACACTCACACACTGACAAACTGCAAACACACACTGACAAACTGACACTCACACACTGACAAACTGACACTCACACACTGACAAACTGACACTCACACAGACAACCTGACACACTCACACTGACAAACTGACAGTCACACACTGACAAACTGACACTCACACACTGAAAACTGACACTCACACACTGACGAACTGTCACTGACACACTGACAAACTGACAAACACACACTGACAAACTGACTCTCACACACTGACAAACTGACACTCACACACTGACAAACTGACACTCACACACTGACACACACTCACACACTGACAAACTGACACTCACACACTGACAAACTGACACACACTCACACACTGACAAACTGACACTCACACACTGACAAATTGACACACACACTGACAAACTGACACTCACACACTGACAAACTGACACTCACACACTGACAAACTGACACTCACACACTGACAAACTGACAAACACACACTGACAAACTGACAATCACACACTGACAAACTGACAAACACACACTGACAACCTGACACACTCACACTGACAAACTGACACTCACACACTGACAAACTGTCACTCACACACTGACAAACTGACAAACACACACTGACAAACTGACTCTCACGCACTGACAAACTGACACTCACACACTGACAAACTGACACTCACACAGACACACACTCACACACTGACAAACTGACACTCACACTCTGACAATCTGACACACACACTGACACACACTCACACACTGACAAACTGACACTCACACACTGACAAACTGACACTCACACACTGACAAATTGACACACTCACACTGACAAACTGACACTCACACACTGACAAACTGACACTCACACACTGACAAACTGACACTCAGACACTGACAAACTGACACTCACACACTGACAAACTGACAAACACACACTGACAAACTGACACTCACACACTGACAAACTGACACTCACACACTGACAAACTGACACTCACATACTGACAAATTGAAAATTGACGAACACACACTGACAAACTGATACTCACACACTGACAAACTGACATACACGCTGACAAACTGACAAACACACACTGACAAACTGACACTCACACACTGACAAACTGACACACAGACACTGACAAACTGACACTCACACACTGACAAACTGACAAACACACACTGACAAACTGATACTCACACACTGACAAACTGACATACACGCTGACAAACTGACAAACACACACTGACAAACTGACACTCACACACTGACACACACTCACACACTGACAAACAGACACTGACAAACAGTCACTGACACACTGACAAACTGACACACACACTGACACTCACACACTGACAAACTGACACTCACACACTGACGAACTGACACTCACACACTGACAAACTGACACTCACACACTGACAAACTGACACTCACACACTGACACACTCACACACTGACAAACTGACACTCACACACTGACACACTCACACACTGACAAACTGACAAACACACACTGACAAACTGACACTCACACACTGACACACACTCACACACTGACAAACTGACACTCACACACTGACAAAGTGACACTCACACAGACAAACTGACACACTCACACTGACAAACTGACACTCACACACTGAAAAACTGACACTCACACACTGAAAAACTGACACTCACACACTGACGAACTGTCACTCACACACTGACAAACTGACACTCACACACTGATGAACTGACACTCACACACTGACAAACTGACACTCACACACTGAAAACTGACACTCACACACTGACACACTCACACACTGACAAACTGACACTCACACACTGACACACTCACACACTGACAAACTGACAAACACACACTGACAAACTGACACGCACACTGACAAACTGACACTCACAAACTGACAAACACACACTGACAAACTGACACACACTCACACACTGACAAACTGACACTCACACACTGACAAACTGCAAACACACACTGACAAACTGACACTCACACACTGACAAACTGACACTCACACACTGACAAACTGACACTCACACAGACAACCTGACACACTCACACTGACAAACTGACACTCACACACTGACAAACTGACACTCACACACTGAAAAACTGACACTCACACACTGACAAACTGTCACTCACACACTGACAAACTGACAAACACACACTGACAAACTGACTCTCACACACTGACAAACTGACAGTCACACACTGACAAACTGACACACACTCACACACAGACAAACTGACACTCTCACACTGACAAACTGACACACACACTGACACACACTCACACACTGACAAACTGACAAACACACACTGACACACTGACACTCACACACTGACACTCACACACTGACAAACTGACACTCACACACTGACGAACTGACACTCACACACTGACCAACTGACACTCACACACTGACACACTCACACACTGACAATCTGACAAACACACACTGACAAACTGACACGCACACTGACAAACTGACACTCACACACTGACAAACTGACACTCACACACTGACAAACTGACAAACTGACACTCACCCACTGACAAACTGACACACTCACACTGACAAACACACTCACACACTGACAAATTGACACACTCACACTGGCAAACTGACACTCACACACTGACAAACTGACACTCACACACTGACAAACTGACACTCACACACTGACTAACTGACAAACACACACTGACAAACTGACACTCACACACTGACAAACTGACACCCACACTGACAACCTGACACTCACACACTGACAAACTGACACTCACACTGACAACCTGACACACTCACGCTGCCAAACTGACACACTCATACACTGACAAACTGACACTCACACTGACAAATTGACACACTCACACTGACAAACTGACACTCACACACTGACAAACTGACAAACACACACTGAGAAACTGACACTCACACACTCACACACTAACAAACTGACAAACACACACTGACAAACTGACAAACACACACTGACAAACTGACTCTCACACACTGACAAACTGACACTCACACACTGACAAACTGACACTCACACACTGACAAACTGACACTCACACACTGACACACACTCACACACTGACAAACTGACACTCACACACTGACAAACTGACACACACACTCACACACACTCACACACTGACAAACTGACACTCACACACTGACAAACTGACACTCACACACTGACAAATTGACACACTCACACTGACAAACTGACACTCACACACTGACAAACTGACACTCACACACTGACAAACTGACACTCACACACTGACAAACTGACACTCACACACTGACAAACTGACAAACACACACTGACAAACTGACACTCACACACTGACAAACTGACACTCACATACTGACAAATTGAAAATTGACAAACACACACTGACAAACTGATACTCACACACTGACAAACTGACATACACGCTGACAAACTGACAAACACACACTGACAAACTGACACTCACACACTGACAAACTGACACACACTGACACACACTCACACACTGACAAACAGACACTGACACACTGACAAACAGACACTCACACACTGACACTCACACACTGACAAACTGACACACTCACACTGACGAACTGACACTCACACACTGACAAACTGACACTCACACACTGACAAACTGACACTCACACACTGACTCACTCACACACTGACAACCTGACACTCACACACTGACACACTCACACACTGCCAAACTGACAAACACACACTGACAAACTGACACGCACACTGCCAAACTGACACTCACACACTGACAAACTAACACTCACACACTGACAAACTGACACTCACAAACTGACAAACACACACTGACAAACTGACACTCACACACTGACACACACTCACACACTGACAAACTGACACTCACACACTGACAAACTGCAAACACACACTGACAAACTGACACTCACACACTGACAAACTGACACTCACACACTGACAAACTGACACTCACACAGACAACCTGACACACTCACACTGACAAACTGACAGTCACACACTGACAAACTGACACTCACACACTGAAAACTGACACTCACACACTGACGAACTGTCACTGACACACTGACAAACTGACAAACACACACTGACAAACTGACTCTCACACACTGACAAACTGACACTCACACACTGACAAACTGACACTCACACACTGACACACACTCACACACTGACAAACTGACACTCACACACTGACAAACTGACACACACTCACACACTGACAAACTGACACTCACACACTGACAAACTGACACTCACACACTGACAAATTGACACACACACTGACAAACTGACACTCACACACTGACAAACTGACACTCACACACTGACAAACTGACACTCACACACTGACAAACACACACTGACAAACTGACAATCACACACTGACAAACTGACAAACACACACTGACAACCTGACACACTCACACTGACAAACTGACACTCACACACTGACAAACTGACACTCACACACTGAAAAACTGACACTCACACACTGACAAACTGTCACTCACACACTGACAAACTGACAAACACACACTGACAAACTGACTCTCACGCACTGACAAACTGACACTCACACACTGACAAACTGACACTCACACACTGACAAACTGACACTCACACAGACACACACTCACACACTGACAAACTGACACTCACACTCTGACAATCTGACACACACACTGACACACACTCACACACTGACAAACTGACACTCACACACTGACAAACTGACACTCACACACTGACAAATTGACACACTCACACTGACAAACTGACACTCACACACTGACAAACTGACACTCACACTGACAAACTGACACTCAGACACTGACAAACTGACACTCACACACTGACAAACTGACAAACACACACTGACAAACTGACACTCACACACTGACAAACTGACACTCACACACTGACAAATTGAAAATTGACGAACACACACTGACAAACTGATACTCACACACTGACAAACTGACATACACGCTGACAAACTGACAAACACACACTGACAAACTGACACTCACACACTGACAAACTGACACTCAGACACTGACAAACTGACACTCACACACTGACAAACTGACAAACACACACTGACAAACTGACACTCACACACTGACAAACTGACACTCACATACTGACAAATTGAAAATTGACAAACACACACTGACAAACTGATACTCACACACTGACAAACTGACATACACGCTGACAAACTGACAAACACACACTGACAAACTGACACTCACACACTGACACACACTCACACACTGACAAACAGACACTGACAAACAGTCACTGACACACTGACAAACTGACACACACACTGACACTCACACACTGACAAACTGACACTCACACACTGACGAACTGACACTCACACACTGACAAACTGACACTCACACACTGACAAACTGACACTCACACACTGACACACTCACACACTGACAAACTGACACTCACACACTGACACACTCACACACTGACAAACTGACAAACACACACTGACAAACTGACACTCACACACTGACACACACTCACACACTGACAAACTGACACTCACACACTGAAAAACTGACACTCACACACTGAAAAACTGACACTCACACACTGACGAACTGTCACTCACACACTGACAAACTGACAAACACAAACTGACAAACTGACTCTCACACACTGACAAACTGACACTCACACACTGACAAACTGACACTCACACACTGACACACACTCACACACTGACAAACTGACACTCACACACTGACAAACTGACACTCACACACTGAGAAACTGACACTCACACACTGACAAATTGACACACTCACACTGACAAACTGACACTCACACACTGACAAACTGACACTCACACACTGACAAACTGACACTCACACACTGACAAACTGACAAACACACACTGACAAACTGACAAACACACACTGACAACCTGACACACTCACACTGACAAACTGACACTCACACACTGACAAACTGACACTCACACACTGAAAAACTGACACTCACACACTGACAAACTGTCACTCACACACTGACAAATTGAAAATTGACAAACACACACTGACAAACTGATACTCACACACTGACAAACTGACATACACGCTGACAAACTGACAAACACACACTGACAAACTGACACTCACACACTGACACACACTCACACACTGACAAACAGACACTGACCAACAGTCACTGACACACTGACAAACTGACACTCACACACTGACAAACTGACACTCACACACTGACAAACTGACACTCACACAGACAACCTGACACACTCACACTGACAAACTGACAGTCACACACTGACAAACTGACACTCACACACTGAAAACTGACACTCACACACTGACGAACTGTCACTGACACACTGACAAACTGACAAACACACACTGACAAACTGACTCTCACACACTGACAAACTGGCACTCACACACTGACAAACTGACACTCACACACTGACACACACTCACACACTGACAAACTGACACTCACACACTGACAAACTGACACACACTCACACACTGACAAACTGACACTCACACACTGACAAACTGACACTCACACACTGACAAATTGACACACACACTGACAAACTGACACTCACACACTGACAAACTGACACTCACACACTGACAAACTGACAAACACACACTGACAAACTGACAATCACACACTGACAAACTGACAAACACACACTGACAACCTGACACACTCACACTGACAAACTGACACTCACACACTGACAAACTGACACTCACACACTGAAAAACTGACACTCACACACTGACAAACTGTCACTCACACACTGACAAACTGACAAACACACACTGACAAACTGACTCTCACGCACTGACAAACTGACACTCACACACTGACAAACTGACACTCACACACTGACAAACTGACACTCACACAGACACACACTCACACACTGACAAACTGACACTCACACTCTGACAATCTGACACACACACTGACACACACTCACACACTGACAAACTGACACTCACACACTGACAAACTGACACTCACACACTGACAAATTGACACACTCACACTGACAAACTGACACTCACACACTGACAAACTGACACTCACACTGACAAACTGACACTCAGACACTGACAAACTGACACTCACACACTGACAAACTGACAAACACACACTGACAAACTGACACTCACACACTGACAAACTGACACTCACACACTGACAAATTGAAAATTGACGAACACACACTGACAAACTGATACTCACACACTGACAAACTGACATACACGCTGACAAACTGACAAACACACACTGACAAACTGACACTCACACACTGACAAACTGACACTCAGACACTGACAAACTGACACTCACACACTGACAAACTGACAAACACACACTGACAAACTGACACTCACACACTGACAAACTGACACTCACATACTGACAAATTGAAAATTGACAAACACACACTGACAAACTGATACTCACACACTGACAAACTGACATACACGCTGACAAACTGACAAACACACACTGACAAACTGACACTCACACACTGACACACACTCACACACTGACAAACAGACACTGACAAACAGTCACTGACACACTGACAAACTGACACACACACTGACACTCACACACTGACAAACTGACACTCACACACTGACGAACTGACACTCACACACTGACAAACTGACACTCACACACTGACAAACTGACACTCACACACTGACACACTCACACACTGACAAACTGACACTCACACACTGACACACTCACACACTGACAAACTGACAAACACACACTGACAAACTGACACTCACACACTGACACACACTCACACACTGACAAACTGACACTCACACACTGACAAACTGCAAACACACACTGACAAACTGACACTCACACACTGACAAAGTGACACTCACACAGACAAACTGACACACTCACACTGACAAACTGACACTCACACACTGAAAAACTGACACTCACACACTGAAAAACTGACACTCACACACTGACGAACTGTCACTCACACACTGACAAACTGACAAACACAAACTGACAAACTGACTCTCACACACTGACAAACTGACACTCACACACTGACAAACTGACACTCACACACTGACACACACTCACACACTGACAAACTGACACTCACACACTGACAAACTGACACTCACACACTGAGAAACTGACACTCACACACTGACAAATTGACACACTCACACTGACAAACTGACACTCACACACTGACAAACTGACACTCACACACTGACAAACTGACACTCACACACTGACAAACTGACAAACACACACTGACAAACTGACAAACACACACTGACAACCTGACACACTCACACTGACAAACTGACACTCACACACTGACAAACTGACACTCACACACTGAAAAACTGACACTCACACACTGACAAACTGTCACTCACACACTGACAAATTGAAAATTGACAAACACACACTGACAAACTGATACTCACACACTGACAAACTGACATACACGCTGACAAACTGACAAACACACACTGACAAACTGACACTCACACACTGACACACACTCACACACTGACAAACAGACACTGACCAACAGTCACTGACACACTGACAAACTGACACACACACTGACACTCACACACTGACAAACTGACACTCACACACTGACGAACTGACACTCACACACTGACAAACTGACACTCACACACTGACAAACTGACACTCACACACTGACACACTCACACACTGACAAACTGACACTCACACACTGACACACTCACACACTGACAAACTGACAAACACACACTGACAAACTGACACTCACACACTGACACACACTCACACACTGACAAACTGACACTCACACACTGACAAACTGCAAACACACACTGACAAACTGACACTCACACACTGACAAACTGACACTCACACAGACAACCTGACACACTCACACTGACAAACTGACACTCACACACTGACAAACTGACACTCACACACTGAAAAACTGACACTCACACACCGACGAACTGTCACTCACACACTGACAAACTGACAAACACACACTGACAAACTGACTCTCACACACTGACAAACTGACACTCACACACTGACAAACTGACACTCACACACTGACACACACTCACACACTGACAAACTGACACTCACACACTGACAAACTGACACACACTCACACACTGACAAACTGACACTCACACACTGACAAACTGACACTCACACACTGACAAATTGACACACTCACACTGACAAACTGACACTCACACACTGACAAACTGACACTCACACACTGACAAACTGACACTCACACACTGACAAACTGACAAACACACACTGACAAACTGACAATCACACACTGACAAACTGACAAACACACACTGACAACCTGACACACTCACACTGACAAACTGACACTCACACACTAACAAACTGACACTCACACACTGAAAAACTGACACTCACACACTGACAAACTGTCACTCACACACTGACAAACTGACAAACACACACTGACAAACTGACTCTCACACACTGACAAACTGACACTCACACACTGACAAACTGACACTCACACACTGACAAACTGACACACACTGACACACACTCACACACTGACAAACTGACACTCACACACTGACAAACTGACACACACACTGACACACACTCACACACTGACAAACTGACACTCACACACTGACAAACTGACACTCACACACTGACAAATTGACACACTCACACTGACAAACTGACACTCACACACTGACAAACTGACACTCAGACACTGACAAACTGACACTCAGACACTGACAAACTGACACTCACACACTGACAAACTGACAAACACACACTGACAAACTGACACTCACACACTGACAAACTGACACTCACATACTGACAAATTGAAAATTGACAAACACACACTGACAAACTGATACTCACACACTGACAAACTGACATACACGCTGACAAACTGACAAACACACACTGACAAACTGACACTCACACACTGACACACACTCACACACTGACAAACAGACACTGACACACTGACAAACAGACACTGACACATTACAAACTGACACTCACACACTGACACTCACACACTGACAAACTGACACTCACACACTGACGAACTGACACTCACACACTGACAAACTGACACTCACACACTGACAAACTGACACTCACACACTGACACACTCACACACTGACAAACTGACACTCACACACTGACACACTCACACACTGACAAACTGACAAACACACACTGACAAACTGACACGCACACTGCCAAACTGACACTCACACACTGACAAACTGACACTCACACACTGACATACTGACACTCACAAACTGACAAACACACACTGACAAACTGACACTCACACACTGACACACACTCACACACTGACAAACTGACACTCACACAGACAACCTGACACACTCACACTGACAAACTGACACTCACACACTGACAAACTGACACACACTCACACACTGACAAACTGACACTCACACACTGACAAACTGACACTCACACAATGACAAATTGACACACTCACACTGACAAACTGACACTCACACACTGACAAACTGACACTCACACACTGACAAACTGACACTCACACACTGACGAACTGACACTCACACACTGACAAACTGACACTCACACACTGACAAACTGACACTCACACACTGACTCACTCACACACTGACAACCTGACACTCACACACTGACACACTCACACACTGCCAAACTGACAAACACACACTGACAAACTGACACGCACACTGCCAAACTGACACTCACACACTGACAAACTAACACTCACACACTGACAAACTGACACTCACAAACTGACAAACACACACTGACAAACTGACACTCACACACTGACACACACTCACACACTGACAAACTGACACTCACACACTGACAAACTGCAAACACACACTGACAAACTGACACTCACACACTGACAAACTGACACTCACACACTGACAAACTGACACTCACACAGACAACCTGACACACTCACACTGACAAACTGACAGTCACACACTGACAAACTGACACTCACACACTGAAAACTGACACTCACACACTGACGAACTGTCACTGACACACTGACAAACTGACAAACACACACTGACAAACTGACTCTCACACACTGACAAACTGACACTCACACACTGACAAACTGACACTCACACACTGACACACACTCACACACTGACAAACTGACACTCACACACTGACAAACTGACACACACTCACACACTGACAAACTGACACTCACACACTGACAAATTGACACACACACTGACAAACTGACACTCACACACTGACAAACTGACACTCACACACTGACAAACTGACACTCACACACTGACAAACTGACAAACACACACTGACAAACTGACAATCACACACTGACAAACTGACAAACACACACTGACAACCTGACACACTCACACTGACAAACTGACACTCACACACTGACAAACTGACACTCACACACTGACAAACTGACAAACACACACTGACAAACTGACTCTCACGCACTGACAAACTGACACTCACACACTGACAAACTGACACTCACACACTGACAAACTGACACTCACACAGACACACACTCACACACTGACAAACTGACACTCACACTCTGACAATCTGACACACACACTGACACACACTCACACACTGACAAACTGACACTCACACACTGACAAACTGACACTCACACACTGACAAATTGACACACTCACACTGACAAACTGACACTCACACACTGACAAACTGACACTCACACACTGACAAACTGACACTCAGACACTGACAAACTGACACTCACACACTGACAAACTGACAAACACACACTGACAAACTGACACTCACACACTGACAAACTGACACTCACACACTGACAAACTGACACTCACATACTGACAAATTGAAAATTGACGAACACACACTGACAAACTGATACTCACACACTGACAAACTGACATACACGCTGACAAACTGACAAACACACACTGACAAACTGACACTCACACACTGACAAACTGACACACAGACACTGACAAACTGACACTCACACACTGACAAACTGACAAACACACACTGACAAACTGACACTCACACACTGACAAACTGACACTCACATACTGACAAATTGAAAATTGACAAACACACACTGACAAACTGATACTCACACACTGACAAACTGACATACACGCTGACAAACTGACAAACACACACTGACAAACTGACACTCACACACTGACACACACTCACACACTGACAAACAGACACTGACAAACAGTCACTGACACACTGACAAACTGACACACACACTGACACTCACACACTGACAAACTGACACTCACACACTGACGAACTGACACTCACACACTGACAAACTGACACTCACACACTGACAAACTGACACTCACACACTGACACACTCACACACTGACAAACTGACACTCACACACTGACACACTCACACACTGACAAACTGACAAACACACACTGACAAACTGACACTCACACACTGACACACACTCACACACTGACAAACTGACACTCATACACTGACAAACTGCAAACACACACTGACAAACTGACACTCACACACTGACAAAGTGACACTCACACAGACAAACTGACACACTCACACTGACAAACTGACACTCACACACTGAAAAACTGACACTCACACACTGAAAAACTGACACTCACACACTGACGAACTGTCACTCACACACTGACAAACTGACACTCACACACTGATGAACTGACACTCACACACTGACAAACTGACACTCACACACTGAAAACTGACACTCACACACTGACACACTCACACACTGACAAACTGACACTCACACACTGACACACTCACACACTGACAAACTGACAAACACACACTGACAAACTGACACGCACACTGACAAACTGACACTCAAAAACTGACAAACACACACTGACAAACTGACACTCACACACTGACCCACACTCACACACTGACAAACTGACACTCACACACTGACAAACTGCAAACACACACTGACAAACTGACACTCACACACTGACAAACTGACACTCACACACTGACAAACTGACACTCACACAGACAACCTGACACACTCACACTGACAAACTGACACTCACACACTGACAAACTGACACTCACACACTGAAAAACTGACACTCACACACTGACAAACTGTCACTCACACACTGACAAACTGACAAACACACACTGACAAACTGACTCTCACACACTGACAAACTGACAGTCACACACTGACAAACTGACACTCACACACTGACACACACTCACACACAGACAAACTGACACTCTCACACTGACAAACTGACACACACACTGACACACACTCACACACTGACAAACTGACAAACACACACTGACACACTGACACTCACACACTGACACTCACACACTGACAAACTGACACTCACACACTGACGAACTGACACTCACACACTGACCAACTGACACTCACACACTGACACACTCACACACTGACAATCTGACAAACACACACTGACAAACTGACACGCACACTGACAAACTGACACTCACACACTGACAAACTGACACTCACACACTGACAAACTGACAAACTGACACTCACCCACTGACAAACTGACACACTCACACTGACAAACACACTCACACACTGACAAATTGACACACTCACACTGGCAAACTGACACTCACACACTGACAAACTGACACTCACACACTGACAAACTGACACTCACACACTGACTAACTGACAAACACACACTGACAAACTGACACTCACACACTGACAAACTGACACCCACACTGACAACCTGACACTCACACACTGACAAACTGACACTCACACTGACAACCTGACACACTCACGCTGCCAAACTGACACACTCATACACTGACAAACTGACACTCACACTGACAAATTGACACACTCACACTGACAAACTGACACTCACACACTGACAAACTGACAAACACACACTGAGAAACTGACACTCACACACTCACACACTAACAAACTGACAAACACACACTGACAAACTGACAAACACACACTGACAAACTGACTCTCACACACTGACAAACTGACACTCACACACTGACAAACTGACACTCACACACTGACAAACTGACACTCACACACTGACACACACTCACACACTGACAAACTGACACTCACACACTGACAAACTGACACTCACACACTGACAAATTGACACACTCACACTGACAAACTGACACTCACACACTGACAAACTGACACTCACACACTGACAAACTGACACTCACACACTGACAAACTGACACTCACACACTGACAAACTGACAAACACACACTGACAAACTGACACTCACACACTGACAAACTGACACTCACATACTGACAAATTGAAAATTGACAAACACACACTGACAAACTGATACTCACACACTGACAAACTGACATACACGCTGACAAACTGACAAACACACACTGACAAACTGACACTCACACACTGACAAACTGACACACACTGACACACACTCACACACTGACAAACAGACACTGACACACTGACAAACAGACACTGACACACTGACACTCACACACTGACAAACTGACACACTCACACTGACGAACTGACACTCACACACTGACAAACTGACACTCACACACTGACAAACTGACACTCACACACTGACTC